>NC_037329.1:11933474-12239412 GCF_002263795.3 Bos taurus | reverse complement strand
GTTTTTTAGTTCCTCTTCACTTTCTGCTATAAGGGTGGTGTCATCTGTATATCTGAGGTTATTGATATCCCGGCAATCTCAATTCCAGCTTGTGCTTCTTCCAGCCAGCATTTCTCATGATGTACTCTGCATATAAGTTAAATAAGCAGGGTGACAATATATGGCCTTGACATATTCCTTTTCCTATTTGGAAACATTCTATTGTTCCACGTCCAGTTCTAACTATTGCTTCTTGACCTGCATACAGATTTCTCAAGAGGCAGGTCAGGTGGTCTGGTATGCCCATCCCTTTCAGAATTTTCCACAGTTTGTTGTGATCCACACAGTCAAAGGCTTTGGCATAGTCAATAAAGCAGAAATAGATGTTTTTCTGGAACTCTCTTGCTCTTTTGATGATCCAGTGGATGTTGGCAATTTGATCTCTGGTTCCTCTGCCTTTTCTAAAACCAACTTGAATATCTGGAAGTTCACAGTTCACGTATTGCTGAAGCCTGGCTTGGAGAATTTTGAGCATTACTTTACTAGTGTGTGAGATGAGTGCAATTGTGCAGTAGTTTGAGCATTCTTTGTCTTTGCCTTTCTTTGGGATTGGAACGAAAACTGACCTTTTCCAGTCCTGTGGCCACTGCTGAGTTTTCCAAATTTGCAGGCATATTGAGTGCAGCACTTTTACAGCATCATCTTTCAGGATTTGAAATAGCTCAATTGGAATTCCATCACCTCCTCCAGCTTTGTTTGTAGTGATGCTTCCTAAGGCCCACTTGACTTCACATTCCAGGATATCTGGCTCTAGGTGAGTGATCACACCATCGTGATTATGTGGGTCGTAAGGATTTTTTTTGTACAGTTCTTCTGTGTATTCTTGCCACCTCTTCTTAATATTTTCTGCTTCTGTTAGGTCCATACCATTTCTGTCCTTTATTGAGCCCATCTTTGCATGAAATGTTCCCTTGGTATCTCTAATTTTCTTGAAGAGATCTCTAGTCTTTCCCATTCTGTTGTTTTCCTCTATTTCTTTGCATTGATCGCTGAGGAGGGTTTTCTTATCTCTCCTTGTTATTCTTTGGAACTCTGCATTCAGATGCTTATATCTTTCCTTTTCTCCTTTGCTTTCGCTTCTCTTCTTTTCACAGCTATTTGTAAGGCCTCCCCAGACAGCCATTTTGCTTTTTTGCATATCTTTTCCATGGGGATGGCCTGAATCCCTGGTTTTTAGGTCATACCTGAATGATCTGGTGGTTTTCCCTACTTTCTTCAATTTAAGTCTGAATTTGCCAATAAGGAGTTCATGATCTGAGCCACAGTCAGCTTCCGGTCTTGATTTTATTGACTGTATAGAGCTTCTCCATCTTTGGCTCCTTTTTTGGTTTATTCCTAGATATTTTCTTCTTTTTTGATGCAATGGTAAATGAGATTACTTCCTTAATTTCTCCTCTGATCTTTCATTGTTAGCGTGTAGTAATGCAACAGATTACTGTGTATTAATTTTGCATCCTGCAACTTGACTGAGTTTGTTGATGAGCTCTAGTAGTTTTTTGGTGGCATCTTTAGCATTTCTTTATGTAGTATCATGCTGTCTGCAATGATAAATTTTTTTCCAATTTGGATTCTTTTTATGTCTTTTTCTTCTCTTACTGCTGTGACTAGGACTTTCAAAATATATGATGAATAAAAGTGCTAACAGCAGATATCCTTGTCTTGTTTCTGATCCATGGGGGAATGCTTTCATTTTTTCACCATTGAGAATGATGTTAGTTGTGGGTTTGTTATATGTGCCCTTAATTATGTTGAGCTAAGTTCCCTTTGTGCTCACTTTCTGGAGAGTTTTTGTCATAAATAGGTACTGAATTTTATCAAGAGCTTTTCTGCATCTATTGAGATGAAGAAATATTATTTTTAAATTGTAGATTTAGTGTGTGTGTGTGTGTGTGTGTGTGTATGTGTTAGTCACTCAGTCATGTCCTACTCTTTGCAACCCCATGAACTGTAGCCTGCCAGGCTCCTCTGTTCATGGAATTCTCCAGGCAAGGCTACTGGAGTGGGTTGCCATTTACTTATCTAACAGATCTTCCAGACTCAGAAAATGAGCCAGGTTTCCTGAACTGCAGGCAGATTCATTACCATTTGAGCCACCAGGGTAAATTATTAAGAATATTTGAGCCAATATGATTATCATAGGTGTCTTGTGGAAAATTGTATTATCCCAGTAGGCATCCATCCATTCAATATATGTTAATAAAAAGGTACTCCTCTGGCTTCAAAGAGTTTGCAGTCAGTGTAATAGGTAGGATACATGTTTTAACAGTAACAAGAATTCAAGATAGTAAAACTTTCTTTATTCTGAGAACACAAGCAAAAGTAACACTTGGAGGGGCTCTAGTTTCCAAAATAAACCATAGTTCAATTCAGTTGCTCAGTCATGTCCAACTCTTTGTGACCCCATGGACTGTAGCATGTCAGGCTTCCAGGTCCATCACCAACTCCCAGAGCTTGCTCAAACTTGTGTCCATCAAGTCAGCGATGGCATCCAACCACCTCATCCTATGTTATCCCCCTCTCCTCCTGCCTTTAATCTTTCCCAGAATCAGGGTCTTTTCCAATGAGCCAGTTCTTCACATCAGGTGGCCAAAGTATTGGAGTTTCAGCTTCAACATCAGTCCTTCTAATGATTATTCAGGACTGATTTCCTTTAGGATTGACTGGTTAGATCTCCTTGTAGTCCAAGGGACTCTCAAGAGTCTTCTCCAACACCACAGTTCAAAAGCATCAATTCTTTGGTGCTCAGCTTTCTTTATAGTCCAACTCTCACATCCACACATGACTACTGGAAAAACCATAGCTTGACTAGATGGACCTTTGTTGGCAAAGTAATGTCTCTGCTTTTTAATATGCTGTCTAGGTTGATCATAGCTTTTCTTCCAAGGAGCAAGCGTCTTTTAAATTGTATCTTAAAAACTTCATAGAGAGCAACTGGACAAAGAATTGGGAGAGGAGTACCAAGAGGGATATTTCTGGTCATGTAATAGTTCTGTGTCTTGATTATGATGGTGGTTACATAAATATATGTATGTGATAAGTTATGTGGAATGCTCTTATAAAAACCCACAGACATATACTAGTGAGTGCATGCATAAAGCTGAAAAAGATACTAATTTTAACTTCCTGGCTTTGATAATATAGTATAGTTATATAAGAAATTATAAATAATGGAAACTGGGTAACAGATTTATGGGGCTTCTCTACTAGTTTTGCAACTTTGTGTGAATCTCTAGTCCTTTCAAAATAAAAATGTGTTTAACCATCAAAAGAAGAAGGTAGCAAATTTCTTTAGTGTTATCAAGAGACAGTGTATGTGAGTCTGATGAAGCAGGGCTTAGATGAATGTAAATTCAATAAACACTTATTTGGCACTTGTCTGCCAGACTGTGCAATGTGTTTCACATACATTACTGCTCTTAGTTTCTACAACAAACATATCAGTATACATGGATGGAAACTAAAGATACTTACCATTAAAAGAGAATGATTAAATCCTGCAGGCAAGCAGGAAGATTTCAGAATTCTCTACTTTTCAACCACTTCATATCCTTTCCCTCAAGACATGCACACACACACACACGTTGCCACCCAGATTTTGACAACTATCTTAAAGGTAGAATATTTTGAATGTTTGCTGTTATTGTGCTGAATTGTATCTGCTCAATACACATATATTGAAGTCCTAAACCCAGTACTTCAAAATGTGAATATATTTAGAGTTAGGACCTTTAAAAAGGTAAAAACTAAGGCAGTTAGGGTGGGCCCTAATCCAATCTGACTAGTGCCCTTGTAAGAACAAATCTGGACACAGAGACATTGGAGCTGCACAAGCATAGAGGAGAGAGCACATGGAGACCAGGGAGAAGCAAATTATCTGCAAGCCATGGAAAAAAGCCAAAGAAATCAACCCTACTAATGCCTTGATCTTGAACTTCTAGTCTCCAGAACTGGAAAATACAGAATTCTGTTGCTTAAGCAATCCAAACTTTGGTATTTTGTTCTAGCAGCCCTAGCAAACTAATACACTTGCATATTGATTTTTCTTTTGCTATTTCTTAACTTTGCTCATTAGCCTTCAAATCTTAATGTGCTCCAGAATTATTTTATAAGGCTTTATATTAAAGACTATAACATAGAACTCCACATTCAAGAGAATTATGATATTAATTTTGATATATAAAGTGCTTACTTTACAATCTGATTTCACCAAACTAACCTTGTATTAAATGCATTCTACTATATCTCAAGGTAACTGCTTCATCTTTAAGTAAACTGACTAATAATAAAACACAGTCCTAGTTTCCAAGATATGTCATTCGTTTTTACAGTGAGTAACAGATATGGAAAGTATTAAGGCTCAATGAAATAAAATTGTTAGGCTGTCTCTAAAAGTTTGGTAGTTTATACAGTTCCTTAATCTGTTTAAAGAATTGACTCATTATCTTGATTTCAAAGATTTATTTTTTGTGGACAGACAAAGCTATTCTTTGTCATCAGAGGCTTATTTAAGCATACCATCTGAACAAAAGATCGATAATGAAAATGTGGCTCACAACCATTTATAGAAAATGAGTGTGTTTTGGTTAAGATGTGATAATGCCTTGTCGCTTGTTCTCTTGTATGTTCTCTCAGTGGCCAACTAAACTTCTGGAAGAGTTTGCTGATGTAAGACTGCTCTAAGTCCAGAAACAAAAACTTGACTTTTCATCACAGACTAAACATCTATAATTATTCATTACCATGCTTTTTATATCTTTAGTGCCTCAGTTCAGTAAGACCACATGGACTTCAGTACACCAGGCTTCCCTGTTCATCACCCTCCCAGAGCTTATTCAATCTCATGTCCATTGAGTCAATGCTGCTATCCAACCATCTCATTCCCCATCATCCCCTTCTTCTCCTGCCTTCAATCATTTCCAGCATCAGGGTCTTTTCAAATGACTCAGTTCTTTGAATCAGGTGGCCAAATTATTGGGGTTTCAGCTTCAGCATCAGTCCTTCCAATTAATGAATATTCAGGACTGATTTCCTTTAGGATTGACTGGTTAGGTCTCCTTGTAGTCCAAGGGACTCTCAAGAGTTTTCTCCAACACCACAGTTCAAAAGCATCAATTCTTTGGTGCTCAGCTTTCTTTATAGTCCAATTCTCACATCCATACATGACTACTGGAAAAACCATAGCTTTGACTAGATGGACTTTTGTTGGCAAAGTAATATCTCTGTTTTTTAATATGCTGTCTAGGTTGGTCATAACTTTTCTTCCGAGGAGCAAGCGTCTTTTAATTTCATGGGTGCAGTCACCATTTGCAGTGATTTTGGAGCCCCCCCAAAATAAAACCTGTCACTGTTTTCATTGTTTCCACATCTATTTGCCATGGAGTGATGGGGCCAAATGCCATGATCTTAGTTTTCTGAATGCTGAGCTTTAAGCCAACTTTTTCACTCTCCTCTTTCAGTTTCATCAAGAGGCTCTTTTGTTCTTCACTTTCTGCCATAAGGGTGGTGTTATCTGCATATCTGAGGTTATTGATATTTCTCCCGGCAATCTTGATTCCAGCTTGTGCTTCATCCAGCCCAGCGTTTCTCATGATGTACTCTGCATATAAGTTAAATAAGCAGGGTGACAATATACAGCCTTGACACACTCCTTTTCCTATTTGAAACCAGTCTGTTGTTTCATGTCCATTTCTAACTGCCGCTTCCTGATCTGCATCATGCTACATCACTTCAGTTGTGTCTGACTCTTTGGGACCCCATGGACTGTAGCCCACTAGGCTCCTCTGTCCATGAGATTCTCCAGGCAAGAATACTGGAGTGGGTTACCATGCCCTCCTCCAGGGATCTTCCTGACCAGGGAAAGAACTCACGTCTCCTGTGTGTCCTGCGTTGAAGATGGATTTCTAACCACTGAACCACCAGGGAAGCCCCTTAGTGCCTTCTTCAAGTACCTACCATTTGATTGCTTTAGCATACTTGTTACTGTTATACCCAGTATGTCACTAACTGCTTAGAGTGTGGCATTAAATAATTCACACACCCCATTTGAGTTTCAGTGATATTGTCTGTATAATGTCTCAGTCTAGATGATCCTAACCCTCAGTGTGACTATATTTGGAGATAGGGCCTTTAGTGTTTATTAAGGTTAAAGATGACATAAGAGTGAGGTTCCAATCTAATAGATTAGTGTCCTTATAAGAAGAGGAAAGTCTTCCCAGGTGGCACAAGTGTTAAAGAACCTGTCTGCCAATGCAGGAGACATAAGAGATGTGGATTCAATCCTTCGGTTGGAAAGATCACCTGAAGGAGGGCAAGGCAACCCACTCCAATATTCTTGCCTAGAGAATTCCATGGAGAGAAGAGCCTGGTGGGCTACAGTCCATAGGGTCACAAAGAGTTGGACACGAGTGAAGTGACTTAGCACATCAGAAAGAAGAGGAAGAGACACCAATAAATTCTTTGCATAGGAAAAGGCCATCTGCAAGCCAAGAAAGGCTTAGAAAAAACTAAATTTTCTGGCACTTTGGACTTCTAACTTCCAAAGAGATGGAAACATAAATTTCTGTTGTTTAAGCAAACTAGTATTTCATATTTTGTCATGGCAGTCCTAGTGCACTAATAAGATGTCTCTACTTGTAAAAGTATTCCTCTGTTAAGGATGCCCTAAATCTGAGATACCTAAAGATAGAGATTAAATTATAAGAAATTTAATACAATCAGTAAAAGAAAAAGATATTTTTAATTACTATGGACCATCTATTGTTCATACTAAAAATGTTATTATTAGACAGTATACATGGAATTTCATTTTAGATGTGAGTTTTCTTATATTTCTGTCATTACATTTTATATCACAATTATTATTTTTCCTAGACAATTAGAACCTTTTAATTGCATCTAAACTATTTATTAGATGATTATAAAATTACAAACTGGCTTAGTGGAAATTTCCTTTGGAGCAAGATGGTTTCAAGTTAGTACAAGAGCAATATAATTATTGACTGTAAGCTAAAAAGCATATGAAGCACATTAAATGGAGACAAAGAAGCAAGAATCAATATTGTTGACTCCACATAGAGCAAAATAATTAGGGATATGAATCTGCAAAAGGCATAAACACTAAAGACATAACATTTATCTCTGGTTGCAGAGCAAGATCTTGTGGGAACCTTATCAGCGGTATCTCTGCCTTCTTTTCTTAAGATTTTCATTTTGTGTAACAAAAACCTTCAGGGAGTAAAAATCTGAAAGAATTTGCTGTTTCAGCTTCTCTGTCCTTAGGTAACGATGACCTAAGTAGAAACATTAGAGTGATTTAGTCCAGCAGCTGGTAAAATAACTTACCCTAGATGCCTCTTGACTCCAATGAAGCTACTGGTTCAGGAAAGAGGTGGATTTTTAAATAGTCTCAAGTGTCAGGAGAAGCTTGAGTGAGCAGACTTTAAATCGCAAGTGGCTTAGATAGATAAGTAAACTCTTAGAAGAATTTTAACATTATCAAATATTGAGCATATGAAAGAAATCTAAACCCAAGATAGCTATAATCATCCAGAAAGTAGAAGGTATATGTTTATTAATTGCCAGAAGTAAAACACAATAAATTTATTCATGCTATTATGTAAAGTTATTCTAAATACTTGAAATCATGTGAGAGAAAACATCTGCATTTTCTATCCTGTCAAATAAATTCATTTGTAGATGAGAGTTCAAGGATAATTATTAAAACATCAGTTTTTGTTATGAAACATCAGTCTCATAAAAGAAGACACTGAAATCATATGTAAAATAATGGAATATGAAATATTCTTGAAGACTCTTAATTTCTTATTTAAAATTCAGTGTCAAATTGAAAAAAAAAAAGTGTGTATTAAACTCAGAGTCAGCACCTCTGCACCAGTCATGATTAATGACAAAGTCACTCACTTGATAGTCTTCCCACTGAGATAGTGAAGCATGGAAGTAAAATGCTGATTACACACCTGCAAGGGCTTTCTATTCAACCTATGGGGTCCTGCTAGAATGCTTCATGATCATGGCCACTGTAATCATTACCTCCTATGAAGACAAAAGTAGAGCAGCTAATGTTGGTAATACTAGTTACTTTGTCCCCAACACCAGGAAGATCCTGTATATAAAATTTTCTTTGATTAAGTGGGCATGATTTCCATCTTTATTAATGGCACAAAATTTAGATGAATAAAGTTCTCTACAGTGTGATCATGGCATCTGGTCCCATCACTTCATGGGAAATAGATGGGGAAACAGTGGAAACAGTGTCAGACTATATTTTGGGGCTCCAGAATCACTGCAGATGGTGATTGCAGCCATAAAATTAAAAGACACTTACTCCTTGGAAGGAAAGTTATGACCAACCTAGACAGCATATTAAAAGGCAGAGATATTACTTTGCCAACAAAGGTCTATCTAGTCAAGGCTATGGTTTTTCCAGTGGTCATGTATGGATGTGAGAGTTGGACTGTGACGAAATCTGAGCGCCAAAGAATTGATGTTGTTGAACTGTGGTGTTGGAGAAGACTCTTGAGAGTCCCTTGGACTGCGGGAAGATCCAACCAGTCCATGCTAAAGGAGATCAGTTCTGGGTGTTTATTGGAAGGAGTGATGCTGAGGCTGAAACTCCAATATTTTGGCCACCTCATGCAAAGAGTTGACTCATTGGAAAAGATCCTGATGCTGGGAGGGATTGGGGGCAAGAGGAGAAGGGGACGACAGAGGATGAGATGGCTGGATGGCATCACTGACTCGATGGATGTGAGTTTGAGTGAACTCCGGGAGTTGGTAATGGACAGGGAGGCCTGCCATGCTGCGATTCATGAGGTCGCAAAGAGTCGGAGACTACCGAGTAACTGAACTGACTGACTGACAGTGTGACAAATATATAAAAGCAAAGGGAAGGCATCAATATTATTTCATGTTTCTATTAGCCTTAAATAGTCCAAGAAACCAACTGTATGCTGGAACCCTGCAATATGCAGGTTCTGTTTATAAAATGACTCTGTTAGGTATTTTAAGCTTGCACAGTATACATACTTTATATTTAGGCTGTATACTGGATCTATTTTTAGGAAAAGTCAAAACTGTAATGAGAAGAAGGGAACTGGGTACAAAATGAGGTAAAAGAACTCTGGAAAGTAAAGCAAATAGCAAGAATGGAAATAAGTTGGAGGAGTAGAAGGAGATATATAAAAAAAGTTAAAAATTATTGTTCACAGTAGAGCAGCATTCTCATCTATGATTCATCTCATTTTTTAATTTTTTAAAAAATAATTTTCATGAAGAATAATTTGGAAAATTGGATTCACTTAAAAGAGTTCAGTGACATTAACAACAGACGTGTTTACAAGAGGGAGCTTAATGTCTATGACAGTAGTTACTGTATATTAGGTGATGACAATCTGCCACGTAGTGTTCTATGTTTATTGTTTTATTGTTCCTCCCTAAACAGTCTGCTTTTCTGCTTTCTGTTTCATTATGTTCTTGACTTTTACTCATTTTCACTCATGCTCCATTATTGAAAGATTTGTATCAAAAGAAAATTTAATTCTGTTTAAAATGTGCATGAGAAGAGTATTTTCATCTAAAGGAAAATTGAAGACAATGGAAAGCACTGAAAAAAATAAAACTTATGTATCTTTCAAAATCTATATTATTGTGTTCTAAAATAGCCATTACTTATAACATAACATACTAAAATTTTAAAAAGCAAAAGAAAAATTTTAAGTAAAAAAGTTTCATTTAAATGAAGCATTTCAATAAAACTGGAATTTTAATTTGAGGGAAATTAAATAAATGTTGGTAAATGTGTAAAATACTTTCTAGCATCAAATATTGTCCATTGACTGATGAACATAGTAAGCTAATAATACTTTTCTTACATCTTATGTCTCAGTTCAGTTGCTCAGTCGTGTCTGACTCTTTGTGAACTGCAGCACACCAGGCTTCCCTGTCCATCACCAACTCCAGGAGCTTACTTAAACTCATGTCCATAGAGTCGGCAATGCCATCCAACCATCTTATCCTCTGTCATCCTGCTCTTCTTGCTGCCTTCAATCTTTCTAAGCATCAGGGTCTTCTCCAGTGAGTAAGTTCTTCTCATCAGGTGGCCAAAGAATTTTTCTTCCAAGGAGCAAGAATCTTTCAATTTCATGGCTGCAGTAATATCTGCAGTGATTTTGGAGCCCACAAAAATGGTCTGTCACTATTTCCATTGTTTCCCCATCTATTTGCCATGAAGCGATGGGACCAGATACCATGATCTTCATTTTTTGAATGTTGAGTTTTAAGCCAACTTTTTCACTCTCCTCTTTCACTTTCATCAAGAGGATCTTCAGTTCCTCTTCACTTTCTGCCATAAGAGTGGTGTCATCTGTCTATCTGAGGTTATTTATATTTCTCCCAGCAATCTTGATTCCAGCTTGTGCTTCGTCCAGTGTGGTGTTTCTCGTGATGTACTCTGCATATAAGTTAAATTCGCAGGGTGACAAAAACAGTCTTGATATACTTCTTTCCCAATTTGGAACCAGTCTGTTGTTCTATATCTGAATGTAATTGTTGCTTCTTGACCTGCATACAGATTTCTCAGGAAGCAGATAAGGTGGTCTGGTATTCACATCTCTTGAAAATTTTCCACAGTTTATTGTGATCTACAAAGTCAAAGGCTTTTGCATAATCTGTAAATCAGAAGTAGATGTCTCTCTGGAATTCTGTTGCTTTTTCTATTTTCAATGGTGTTGTCAAATTGATCAGTTTCTTATGCCTTTTCTAATTCCAACATGAACATCTGGAAGTTCATGGTTCATGTACTGTTGAGGCCTGGCTTGGAGAATTTTGAGCATTACTTTGCTAGCATGTGAGATGAGTGCAATTGTGCAGTAGTTTGAACATTCTTTGGAATGGACCGTCTTTGGGATTGGAATGAAAACACCTTTTCCAGTTCTGTGGCCAATGCTGAATTTTGCAAATTTGCTGGCATATTGAGTGCAGCACTTTCACAGCATCATATTTTAGGATTTGAAATAGCTCAACTGAAATTGCGTCACCTCCACTAGCTTTGTTCATAATGATGTTCCTAAAGCCCACTTTACTTCTCATTCCAAAATGTCTGGTTCTAGATGAGTGATCACACACCATCCTGGTTATCTGAATCATGAAGATCTTTTTTTGTACAGTTCTTCTGTGTATTCTTCCCACCTCTTCTTAATATCTTCTGCTTCTGTACATATCATTTCTGTCCTTTATTGTGCCCATCTTTGCATGAAATAGTCTCTTGGTATCTCTAATTTTCTTGAAGAGATCTCTAGTCTTTCCCATTCTATTGTTTTCCTCTTTTGCTTTGCATTGATCACTGAGGAAGACTTTCTTATCTCTCCTTGTTATTCTTTGAACTCTGCATCCAAATGGGTATATCTTTCCTTTTCTACTTTGTCCTTCACTTCTCTTCTTTTCTAAGCTATTTATAAGGCCATGACAGACAACCATTTTGCCTTTCTGCATTTCATTTTCTTGGGGATGGTCTTGATCCTTGCCTCCTCTACAATGCCATGAAACTCTGTCCATAGTTCTTCAGGCACTCTGCCTATCAGATCTAATCCCTTGAATCTATTTCTAACTTCCACAGTATAATCAAAAGGGATTTGATTTAGGTGATACTTGAATGGTCTAGTGGTTTTCCCTACTTTCTTCAATTTAAGTCTGAATTTGGCAATAAAGAGTTCATGATCGGAGCCATAGTCAACTCCCAGTCTTGTTTTTGCTGACTGTATAGAGCTTCTCCATCTTTGGCTGCTAAGAATACAATCAACCTGATTTCAGTACTGACCACGTGGTGATGTCCGTGTGTAGAGTCTTCTCTTGTGTTGTTGGAAAAGGGTATTTTCTATGACCAGTGCGTTCTCTTGGCAAAACTCTGTTACCCTTTGCCCTGCTTCATTCTGTACTCCAATGCCAGATTTGCCTGTGACTCCGGATATTTCCTGACTTCCTATATTTGCATTCCATTCCTCTATGATTTAAAGAGATGGGAATCTCAGGCCACCTGTCCTGCCTCTTGAGAAGTCTATATGCAGGTCAGGAAGCCACAGTTAGAACTGGACATGGAACAACAGACTGGTTCCAAATAGGAAAAGGAGTATGTCAAGGCTGTATATTGTCACCCTGCTTATTTAATTTATATGCAGAGTACATCATGAGAAACGCTGGACTGGAAGAAACACAAGTTGGAATCAAGATTGCCTGGAGAAATATCAATAACCTCAGATATGCAGATGATACCACCCTTATGGCAGAAAGTGAAGAGGAACTCAAAAGCCTCTTGATGAAAGTGAAAGTGGAGAGCGAAAAAGTTGGCTTAAAGCTCAACATTCAGAAAACGAAGATCACGGCATCTGGTCCCATCACTTCCATCACTTCATGGGAAATAAATGGGGAAACAGTGTCAGATTTAATTTTTGGGGGCTCCAAAATCACTGCTGATGTTTATTGCAACCATGAAATTAAAATACACTTACTCCTTGGGAGGAAAGTTATGACCAACCTACATAGTATGTTCAAAAGCAGAGACATTACTTTGCCAACAAAGGTACGTCTAGTCAAGGCTATTGTTTTTCCAGTGGTCATGTATGGATGTGAGAGTTGGACTGTGAAGAAATCTGAGCACTGAAGAATTGATGTTTTTGAACTGCAGTGTTGGAGAAGACTCTTGAGAGTCCCTTGGACTGCAAGGAGTTCCAACCAGTCCATCCTAAAGGAGATCAGTCCTGGGTGTTCATTGGAAGGACTGATGCTGAAGCTGAAACTCCAATACTTTGGCCACCTCATGCGAAGAGTTGACTCATTGGAAAATACCCTGATGCTGGGAGAGATTGGGGACAGGAGGAGAAGGGAATGACAGGTGAGATGGCTGGATGGCATCACTGACTCGATGGATGTGAGTTTGGATAAACTCCTGGAGTTGGTGATGGACAGGGAGGCCTGCCGTTCTGCGATTCATGGGGTTGCAAAGAGTTGGAGACAACTGAGTGACTGAACTGAACTGAACTGATGATGGAAAGGACATCTTTTTTGTGCGTTAGTTCTAGAAGGTCTTGTAGGTCTTCATAGAACCATTCAACTTCAGCTTCTTCAGCACTACTGGTTAGGGCATAGGCTGGAATTACCGTGATATTGAATGTTTTGCCTTGGAAATGAACAGAGATCATTTTGTCATTTTTGAGACTGCATCCAAGTAATGCATTTCAGACTCTTTTGTTGACTATGAGGGCTACTCTATTTCTTCTAAGGGATTCTTTCCCACAGTAGTAGATATAATGTTCATCTGAATTAAATTCGCCCATTCCAGTCCATTTTAGTTCACTGACTCCTAAAATGCTGATGTTTACTCTTGCCATCTTGTTATGTGTACACCTCCATTTATACAAATATGAGTAAATAATTTTGCTTGTATTACAAAATCTTCCTCAGTCACCATTTTCCATGCTAATTTATGACTGTTTCTAGCATTACAAATTGAATCATGAATAGAAAGAAACAGAAAGTTTGTCTACCATTAAGAAATAATATTCTGCTGTGCAAGAAACTACAGCATTCTTGCTGTGAAGGACTGGATGAGTTAATGAATTTGTCTTATTTACTCAATTTTGCTGCTTAAAGTATCTCTGCATACACTCCTAAGTATTGTCTGTTTTAACATAAGCAAAAACACCATCCATAAACAAACCCAGCAACTGAGCCTAGTCACTGTGGTTTCCAAGGATAACGGACAAGAGATATGGAAAGCAGTACTAGAGAGACTGAAGGGTATTAGTTACATAAAGAATATTTTTTATTTCAGGCAGTATGCCAGTTCTGAGTACCAGCTTGGAAGCAGCAAATATTTTGTATGTTATTTAAAAAATATTTTTTTGCATGTTTGCAATATATAAAACCTTCTATGGTTATCAGAGCTTCCTAAGGCCCTTCTGACTTCACACTCCTGGATGTCTGGCTCTAGGTGAGTGACCAGATCATTTTGTGGTCAATTTGGAAAACACACCAGTAGTCACAGGACTGGAAAAGATCAGTTTCCATCCCAATTCCAAAGAAAGACAGTGATAAAGAATGTTCAAACTATTAGACAATTGTGCTCACTGTGCTAGTAAGGTTACGCTCAAAAATCCTTCAAGCCAGGCTTCAACAATACTTGAATTGAGAACTTCCAAACATATAAGCTGGTTTGTAAAAAGCCAGAGGAACAAGAGATCAAATTGGCAACATTTGTTAGATCATAGAGAAAGCAAGGGAATTCCAGAAAAATATCTATTTCTGCTTCATTGACTATGCAAAAGCCTTTGACTGTGTGGATCACAGCAAACTGGAAAATGCTTAGAGTGATATGAATACTGGACCATCTTACCTGTCTCTTGAGAAATCTGAATGCGGGTCAATAACCAATGGTTAGAAACTTACATGAGCAACTGACGGGTTCAAAATTGGGGAAGGGTTACAACCAGGCTGTATATTGTCACCCTGTTTATTTAACTTATGTACACAGGGTACATTATGTGAAATGCCTGGCTAGATGAGTTACAAGCTGGAATCAAGATTGCCAGGAGATATATCAACAACCTCAGATATGCAGATGATTCCACTTTAATGGCAGAAAGCAAAGAGGCAGTAAAGAGCCACTTGATGAAGGTGAAATCGGAGAGTGAAAAATCTGGATTAAAACTAAATATTCAAATAACTAAGATCACGGCATCTGGTTCCATCACATTATGGCCAATAGAAAGGGAAAAAGTGGAAGCAGGGGCAGATTTTCTCTTATTGAGCTCCAAAATTACTGTGGATGGTGACTGTAGCCATGGCATTAGAAGATGCTTGCTTCTTGGAAGGAAAGCTGTGACAAACCTAGACAGTATATTAAAAAGCAAAGACACCACATTGATGAAAAATGTCCATACAGTAAAAGCTATGGTTTTTCCAGGATTCATGTTATGTACAGATGTGAGAGTTGAACCATAAAGAAGGTTGAGTGCTGAAGAGTTGAAGTTTTCAAATTGGGCTGGGGAAGACTCTCGAGAGTCCCTTGAACTGTAAGGAGATCAAACCAGTCAATCCCAAAGTTAGTCAACCCTGAATATTCATTGGCATGACTGATGCTGAAGCTGAAACTCCAATACTTTGGCCACCTGATGTGAACAGTCACCTCACTGGACAAGACTTTAGTGCTAGGAAAGATTGAAGGCAAAAGGAAAAGAGGGTGGCAGAAGATAAGATCATTGGAAAGCATCACTGACTCAATGGATATGAACTTGAGCAAACTTTGGGAGAGAGGTAGGGACAAGGAGGCCTGACATGCTACAGTCCATGGGGTCACAAAGAGTCCAACATGACTTAGCGACTGAACAACAACAAAGGATGCCAAGGTAGGGGTCTTTTGTGTCTAGAACTATGGTAGAGTTCCATTAAGTACTGTTAGGTATTATTACATTAGGATTATTATTATATTAAGAGGCCATTAAGTGTGAATGTGACATGAATCACAGATTTACCAGCTGTATGTTCTGAAGACTTCCTTGGTTAAGACTATCACAGAAGGAAAGAGAACAAATTGGGATGTTAACAACACACTCCTAATTATTAGCACAGCTCTGGCTTTATCTGACTAGACATTTTTCTGAGAGGGATATTGTGCTCAGTGTTTTTTTCTTTTTTAATATTGTTGAGTTTTTTTTTTTTTTTTCTATTTGAACAGGTGTTTTATTTTATTTTATTTTATTTTTTTAATTCTTCCAATTTTATTTTATTTTTAAACTTTACATAATTGTATTAGTTTTGCCAAATATCAAAATGAATCCGCCACAGGTATACATGTGTTCCCCATCCCGAACCCTCCTCCCTCCTCCCTCCCCATACCATCCCACTGGGCCGTCCCAGTGCACCAGCCCCAAGCATCCAGCATCATGCATCGAACCTGGACTGGCAACTCGTTTCCTACATGATATTTTTACTTTACAATATTGTATTGGTTTTGCCATACATCAACATGAATCTGCCACGGGTGAACATGTGTTCCCAATCCTGAACCCCCTTCCCACCTCTCTCCCCATACCATCACTCTGGGTCATTCCAGTGCACCAGCCCCAAGCTTCCTGTATCCTGCATCAAACCTGGACTGGCGATTCATTTCTTGTATGATATTATACATGTTTCAATGCCATTCTCCCAAATCATCCCCCCCTTCCCTCTCCCACAGAGTCCAAAAGACTGTTCTATACATCTGTGTCTCTTTTGCTGTCTTGCATACAGGCTTATCGTTACCATCTTTCTAAATTCCATATATATGCATTAGTATACTGTATTGGTGTTTTTCTTTCTGGCTTACTTCATTCTGTATAATCGGCTCCAATTTCATCCACCTCATTAGAACTGATTCAAATGTATTCTTTTTAATGGCTGAGTAATACTCCATTGTGTATATGTAGCACTGCTTTCTTATCCATTCATCTGCTGATGGACAGGTAGGTTGCTTCCATGTCCTGGCTATTATAAACAGTGCTGCGATGAACATCGGGGTACATGTGTCTCTTTCAATTCTGGTTTCCTCGGTGTGTATGCCCAGCAGTGGGATTGCTGGGTCGTATGGCAGTTCTATTTCCAGTTTTTTAAGGAATCTCCACACTGTTCTCCAGAGTGGCCATACTAGTTTGCATTCCCACCAACAGTGTAAGAGGGTTCTCTTTTCTCCACATCCTCTCCAGCATTTATAGCTTGTAGACTTTTGGATCGCAGCCATTCTGACTGGCGTGAAATGGTACCTCATTGTGGTTTTGATTTGCATTTCTCTGATAATGAGTGATATTGAGCATCTTTTCATGTGTTTGTTAGCCATCTGTATGTTTTCTTTGGAGAAATCTCTATTTAGCTCCTTGGCCCATTTTTGATTGGGTCATTTATTTTTCTGGAATTGAGCTGCAGGGTTTGCTTGTATATTTTTGAGATTAGTTGTTTATCAGTTGCTTCATTTGCTATTATGTTCTCCCATTCTGAAGGCTGTCTTTTCATCTTGCTTATAGTTTCTTTTGTTGTGCAGAAGCTTTTAATTTTAATTGGATCCCATTTGTTTATTTGTGCTTTTATTTCCAATATTCTGGGAGGTGGATCATACAGGATCCTGCTGTGATTTATGTCGGAGAGGATTTTGCCTATGTTCTCCTCTAAGAGTTTTATAGTTTCTGGTCTTATGTTTAGATCTTTAATCCATTTTGAGTTTATTTTTGTGTATGGTGTTAGAAAGTGTTCTAGTTTCATTCTTTTACATGGTTGACCAGTTTTCCCAGCACCACTTGTTAAAGAGATTATCTTTTCTCCATTGTATATTCTTGCCTCCTTTGTCAAAGATAAGGTGTCCATAGGTGCGTGAGTTTATCTCTGGGCTGTCTATTTTGTTCCATTGATCTTTATTTCTGTCTTTGTGCCAGTACCATACTGTCTTGATGACTGTGGCTTTGTAGTAGAGCCTGAAGTCAACAGGTTGATTCCTCCAGTTCCACTCTTCTTTCTCAAGATTGCTTTGGCTATTCGAGGTTTTTTGTATTTCCATACAAATTGTGAAATTATTTGTTCTAGCTCTGTGAAGAATACTGTTGGTAGCTTGATAGGGATTGCATTGAATCTATAAATTGCTTTGGGTAGTATACTCATTTTCACTGTATTGATTCTTCCAATCCATGAACATGGTATATTTCTCCATCTATTAGTGTCCTCTTTGATTTCTTTCACCAGTGTTTTATAGTTTTCTATATATAGGTCTTTAGTTTCTTTAGGTAGATATATTCCTAAGTATCTTATTCTTTTCATTGCAATGGTGAATGGAATTGTTTCCTTAATTTCTCTTTCTATTTTCTCATTATTAGTGTATAGGAATGCAAGGGATTTCTGTGTGCTGATTTTATATCTTGCAACTTTACTATAGTCATTGATTAGCTCTAGTAATTTTCTGGTGGAGTCTTTAGGGTTTTCTATGTAGAGGATCATGTCATCTGCAAATAGTGAGCGTTTACTTCTTCTTTTCCAATTTGGATTCCTTTTATTTCTTTTTCTGCTCTGATTGCTATGGCCAAAACTATGTTGAATAGTAGTGGCGAGAGTGGGCACCCTTGTCTTGTTCCTGACTTTAGGGGAAATGCTTTCAATTTTTCACCATTGAGGATAATGTTTGCTGTGGGTTTGTCATATATAGCTTTTATTATGTTGAGGTATGTTCCTTCTATTCCTGCTTTCTGGAGAGTTTTTATCATAAATGGATGTTGAATTTTGTCAAAGGCTTTCTCCGCATCTATTGAGATAATCATATGGCTTTTATTTTTCAATTTGTTAATGTGGTGTATTACATTGATTGATATTGTAGAATCCTTGCATGCCTGGGATAAAGCCCACTTGGTCATGCTGTATGATCTTTTTAATGTGTTGCTGGATTCTGATTGCTAGAATTTTCTTAAGGATTTTTGCATCTATGTTGGCCTGTAGTTTTCTTTTTTTGTGGGATCTTTGTCAGGTTTTGGTATTAGGGTGATGGTGGTCTCATAGAATGAGTTTGCAAGTTTACCTTCCTCTGCAATTTTCTGGAAGAATTTGAGTAGGATAGGTGTCAGCTCTTCTCTAAATTTTTGGTAGAATTCAACTGTGAAGCACCTGGACCTGGGCTGTTGGTTGCTGGAAGATTTCTGATTACAGTTTCAATTTCTGTGCTTGTGATGGGTCTATTAAGATTTTCTATTTCTTCCTGGTTCAATTTTGGAAAGTTGTACTTTTCTAAGAATTTGTCTATTTCTTCCACGTTGTCCATTTTATTGGCATATAATTGCTGATAGTAGTCTCTTATGATCCTTTGTATTTCTGTGTTGTCTGTTGTGATCTCTCCAGTTTCATTTCTAATTTTATTGGTTTGATTTTTCTCCCTTTGTTTCTTGATGATTCTGGCTAATGTTTTGTCAGTTTTCTTTATCCTTTCAAAGAATCAGCTTTTGGCTTTGTTGATTTTTGCTATGGTCTCCTTTGTTTCTTTTACATTTATTTCTGCCCTAATTTTTTAAGATTTCTACTAACCCTAGGGTTCTTCATTTCTTCCTTTTCTAGTTGCTTTAGATGTAGAGTTAGGTTATTTATTTGACTTTTTTCTTGTTTCTTGAGATATGCCTGTATTGCTATGAACTTTCCCCTTAGCACTGCTTTTACAGTGTCCCATAGGTTTTGGGATGTTGTATTTTCATTTTAATTAATTTCTATGCATATTTTGATTTCTTTTTTTATTTCTTCTGTGATTTGTTGGTTATTCAGCAGCATGTTGTTCAGCCTCCATATGTTGGAATTTTTAATAGTTTTTCTCCTGTAATTGAGATCTAATCTTACTGCATTATGGTCAGAAAAGATGCCTGAAATGGTTTCAATGTTTTTTTTTTTTTAATTTACAAAGGCTAGATTTATGGCCCAGGATGTGATCTATACTGGAGAAGGTTCCATGTGTGCTTGAAAAAAAGGTGAAATTCATTGTTTTTGGGTGAAATATCCTAGAGATATCAATTAGGTCTAACTGGTCTATTGTATCATTTAAAGTTTGTGTTTACTTGTTACTTTTCTGTTTAGTTGATCTATCCATAGGTGTGAGTGGGGTATTAAAGTCTCCCACTATTATTGTGTTATTGTTAATTTCCCCTTTCATACTTGTTGGTATTTGTCTTACACATTATGGTGCTCCTATGTTGGGTGCATATATATTTATAATTGTTATATCTTCTTCTTGGATTGATCCTTTGATCATTATGTAGTGTCCTTCTTTGTCTCTTTTAACAGCCTCGTTTTAAAGTCTATTTTATCTGATATGAGTATTGCTACTCCTGCTTCCCTTTGATCTCTATTTGCATGGAATATCTTTTTCCAGCCCTTCACTTTCAGTCTGTATGTGTCCCCTGTTTTGAGGTGGGCCTCTTGTAGACAACATATGTAGGGGTTTTGTTTTTGTATCCATTCAGCCAGTCTTTGTCTTTTGGTTGGGGCGTTCAACCCATTTACGTTTAAGGTAATTATTGGTAAGTATGATCCCATTGCCATTTACTTTATTGTTTCGGGTTCGAGTTTATACACTGTTTTTGTGTCTCCTGTCTAGAGAATATCCTTTAGCATTTGTTGGAGAGCTGGTTGGTGGTGCTGAATTCTCTCAGCTTTTGCTTGTCTGTAAAGCTTTTGATTTCTACTTCATATTTGAATGAGATCATTGCTGGGTACAGTAATCTGGGCTGTAGGTTATTTTCTTTCATCACTTTAAGTATGTCTTGCCATTCCCTCCTGGCCTGAAGAGTTTCTATTGAAAGATCAGCTGTTATCCTGATGGGAATCCCCTTGTGTGTTATTTGTTTTTCCCTAGGTGCTTTTAATATTTGTTCTTTGTTAATTTGATTAATATGTGTCTTGGGGTGTTTCACCTTGGGTTTATCCTGTTTGGGACTCTCTGGGTTTCTTGGACTTGGGTGATTATTTCTTTCCCCATTTTAGGGAAGTTTTCAACTATTATCTCCTCAAGTATTTTCTCATGGTCTTTCTTTTTGTCTTCTTCTTCCGGGACTCCTATGATTCGAATGTTGTGGCATTTAATATTGTCCTGGAGGTCTCTGAGATTGTCCTCATTTCTTTTCATTCATTTTTCTTTTTTCCTCTCTGATTCATTTATTTCTGCCATTCTATCTTCTATTTCACTAATCCTATCTTCTGCCTCCGTTATTCTACTATTTGTTGCCTCCAGAGTGTTTTTGATCCCATTTATTGCATTATTCATTATACATTAACCTTTTTTTAATTTCTTCTAGGTCCTTGTTAAACCTTTCTTGCATTTTCTCAGTCCTTGCTTCCAGGCTATTATCTGTGATTCCATTTTGATTTCAAGATTTTGGATCATTTTCACTATCATTATTCTGAATTCTTTATCAGGTAGATTCCCTATCTCTTCCTCTTTTGTTTCTTTTGGTGGGCATTAATCTGTTCCTTTACCTGCTGGGTATTCCTCTGTCTCTTCATCTTGTTTATATTCCTGAGTTTGGGGTGGCCTTTCCGTATTCTGGCAGTTTGTGGAGTTCTCTTTATTATGGAGTTTCCTTGCTGTGGGTGGGGTTGTATCGGTGGCTTGTCAAGGTTTCTTGGTTAGGGAAGCTTGTGTCTGTGTTCTGGTGGGTGGAGCTGGATTTCTTCTCTCTGGAGTGCCATGAAGTGTCCAGTAATGAGTTATGAGATATCAGTGGGTTTGGAGTAACTTGGGGCAGCCTGTATATTGAAGCTCAGTGCTGTGTTCCTGTGTTGCTGGAGAATTTGTGTGGTATGTCTTTCTCTGGAACTTGTTGGCCATTGGGTGGTGCTTGGTTTCAGTGTAGGTATGGAGGCGTTTGATGAGCTCCTATCGATTAATGTTTCCTGGAGTCAGGTGTTCTATGTTCTCAGGATTTGGACTTAATCCTCCTGTTTCTGGTTTTCAGTCTTATTTTTACAGTAGTCTCAAGACTTCTCCTTCTATACAGCACCATTGATAAAACATCTAGGTTAAAAATGAAAAGTTTCTCCACAGTGAGGGACACCTAGAGAGGTTCACAGAGTTACATGGAGAAGAGAAAAGGGAAGAGGGAGTTAGAGGTGACCCAAATGAGATGAGGTGGAATCAAAAGAGGAGAGAGCAAGCTAGCCAGTGATTACATCCTTATGTGTGCTCCACAGTCTGGACCACTCAGAGATGTTCATGGAGTTATACAGAAAAGAGGAAGAGGTGGCCAGGAGGATAAAAGGGGGGAATCAAAAGGAGAGAGACAGATCCAGCCAGTAATCAGTTCCCTAAGTGTTGTCCACCGTCTGGAACACACAGAGATTCAGAGAGTTGGGTGGAGAAGAGAAGGGGGAGGGAGAAGACAGAGGCAACCTAGTGGAGAAAAAGGACAGCCTAAAGGGGGAGAGAGCAGTCAGACCAGTAATCTCGCTCCCAAGTCAAAATGGGTACTGAAGACTGGGTTCTTAAAGGTACAAAGTTGATAGCAAATACCAAAAAGCAAAGATTAAAATTCTAGAGTAGAGGTTGGATTTTCAAAAATACAATATTAAAGAAAGTAAGAAGAAAAAAAAACAAAGTCACAAAGTTATTAAATATATATATGTGAAGTTTGCTTTAAAAATAGTTTTTTTTTGAAAAGTAATACTAGGCTATAAAAAATAAAAATTAAAGGAGTAACAGAGGACTTAAATATTTTAAAAAGTTAAAAAGGAAAAGAATGATCATAAATAGTAAAAAATATGTCTATGTCTTTCTCTGGTGTTGTTGTGGGCAGTGTGGGGTCAGTTCATTTTTGGATATTTCCTTGGTCCAGCTTATATTTCTCAAGATCTATAGGCCCCTTCCTATGTAGTCGGTACTAACTACAGGGTTTTAATCTATTGCACCTGTCTCTTCCAAGGCAGTTCCCTCTGTTTAACTTCTTCTGTTTGCTGGTCTCTTCAGTGTCTGATTTCTGCCCTGACACAAGGGGGCGGTGATGGACCCTTTTTTAGGCTCACTTGTTCAGTGGTGCTGTGGGGAGGGAGGGACACTGCAGACAAATAACACTGGCGTGTGCTCGCAGTGTCTCAGCCACACTGGGCCTGCCCCTGCTCACGGTGCGTGCACCCTCCCTGCCTACACAGCTCAGGCTCTAGGTTGCTCTGCAGGGAACCTTTCAAGGCCCCCCCTGGGCTGCATGCACCTCCCAGATCTAAGCCGCTCAGGTTCAGGCACTCAGGTAGTCCTCAGAGGCGCAGACTCCATTGGGCCTGCGTTTTGTGCCCTTCCCAGCTCCTAGCAGCTCTGGTGATCAGGTGTTTGGCGAGCGCGGTCATTGAGACTTATTGCCTTCCCGTCCCTGCCACTCAGTTTTCTGGGTGTACAACAGGTGCAACTTCTCAGGCAGATGACTGTCCAGAACCCCAAGAAGTCTTAGTTAGCGAAGAAGCCTGCTTGCAGTTAGGTAGATAATGTCTGGGGCTGCGATTGTCCTCTACCGGCTCTGGCTGCCTGTCACTGGAGGGGGATGGTCTGCAGCTGGCTGTTTCTGTTCAGCCCTTTGTTCTGTGTGCGGGCCTGGCGGTGTCTTAGGGCTTTTCGTGTGGTAGTTATCCTACAGTCTGGTTTGCTAGCCCAAATTAGTTCACTCTGATTACCCTCAGGGGCATTCAGGCCCGATCCTTACTCTAAGCAATGCAGCCCGTGCCTCCCTGCCCAGCCCCCGCTTGCTAGTTGTAGGTGCAAGCGTCTGAGCTGCTTCTCCACTGGGGGAGTTATCCTTGGGTTCATAATCTGTGGGTTTTAATTATTTATTTTCCCTCCCTATTATTTTGCCCTCTGTGCTTCCAAGGCTCACCACAGACTCGGCAGTGAGAGCATTTCTTGATGTTTGGAAACTTCTCTCTTTTTAAGACTCCCTTGCTGTGACGGAGCTCCGTCCCTACCTCTTTTGTCTCTTTTTTTGTTTTTTTATATTTTTCCTATTTCCTTTTGAAGACAATGGGGTGCTTTTCTGGGTGCCTGATGTCCTCTGCCGGCATTCAGAAATTGTTTTATGGATTTTACTCAGCGTTTAAATGTTCTTTGGATGAATTTGTTGGGGAGAAAGTGGTCTCCCCATCCTATTCCTCTGCCATCTTAGGACCGCCCTCCGAGAGTTTTTATTATGTACAGATATTCTGTTAAGTAACTTTTCAGCATCTGAGCTTATCACGTGATTTTTATCCTTTGTTTTAGCTAATCAAATTTTTGAAAAATTGTTGAAATATATCATAAATGCAACTAGAAACAAACAGATTTGTAGGCTGAAATGCATCACAGAAAATATCAAATATATAGTCATACTGATCTATGAGTTTTTAAAACCATTGCATTCACTACTTTAAATTTTTGGATGATAGACAGTTTTTGATGCTACAGGATTGGACTTATGAATTTTGTTCCTAGTTTTAATAGATAGCATAAGGTATCATTTAATTCCTTATCTCTCAAAGCAGCTGCATCTTTCAGAGCTCTTTGTATTGAATTGTTATTTGAATATGAATACAAACCATTAATTTCACAGCTATTTCCATTATTCTTTGCTTTTGCTAGGAATGAAAGCTTAAATGTCAGGAAAAGGAACAAGGTATGAGTCAACTAAAATTTTTAAAGCAAGAAAAAAGAAAACAACATGTTGTCTATTCATATGAGAAGCTGTCAGAAACCAATGGAAATGCTTAGGTTTTATTGTTTAACTTTAAACTATAGATTCTCAAAAGACTTATTCAAGTTTGAAATAAGTTTTGTGTATCTAAATAAATGCTTATAAAAATTGTGACTGTCATTCCTGGACTTAACTGAAAATATCAGAGATCCCTAAAATAACATTTAGTTAATGATAGTCTAGTCAATTTAGTAATATGCAAGTCTATTGATTAATCAAGAAATAGAATATTTCAAATGAATTATTATAGCAAATACTGTTTCCAGAGGGAGAGTTGACAGTGTGGTGAAAGGGAATAAGAAAGGGTTGTCTCATGGAAAAAGATCATCATGAAGAACACAAACTTGGTCCATTTCATAATTGGGTTGTTTTATTATTGTTATTGAGTTATATGAGTTCTTTTTATACTTAGAATATTAACTCCTTGTCTGATATGTGGTTTGCAAATATTTTGCCTCATAAGCTGTCATTTAGCTGGTTATTTGTGATGTTTCATTTGAGGTGAGAAAGCTTTTTAGTTTGATATAGTTCTACTTGATTTTTGCTTTTGTTGCTTGTGCTTTTGTTTTCACACATAAAAAAAATAATCGCCAAGATCAATCTCAAGGAGCTTCTTCCCTAAGTTTTTTTTCTAGGAGTCTTTTGTGGTATCAGGTCTTACATTTAATCCTTTAGTCTGTCTTGAGTAATTTTTAACTGATGTAAGATTGGAGTCTATTTTTATTTTTCTGCATCTGGTTATCCAGTTTTCCCATTTTTTCCCCCTTTCACCATTTGTTGAAGAAACTATAACTTTTCTTTCTCCATTGGGTGTTAATTTCCTTGTCAGACATTAGTTCTGAGATCTCTATTATGTTCTATTGGTCTATGTATCTATTTTTATCCCTGTATAACACTTTTTGTTACTTTAGCTTTGTAATATAATTTGAAATCAAGATGCTTCCAGCTTTGTTCTTCTTTCTCAAGTTTAGCTTGACTATTCAAGGTCTCATGGTTTCATACAAATTTTAGCATTGTTTTCCTGTTTCTGTGAAAAATACCTTTGGAATATTGATAGGGATTGTGTTAAATTTATGGATGACTTGGGTAGTGTGGACTTTAACAATATTAATCCTTCCCATACATGAACACTAAGTAGATATTTTTCTAGAGAAGACATCCAGCTGGTCAATAGGTACTTGAGAAATTACTCACCATAACCAATCATCAAGGACATGTAAATAAAAACTATAGTGAGCTATTACCTCACACGTGTTAGACTGGTTATCTCTGAGAAATCAAGAAATAAGTAGAGTTGCTGATGTGGAGGCAATGGCACTCCACTCCAGTACTCTTGCCTGGAAAATCCCATGGACGGATAAGGCTGGTAGGCTGCAGTCCATGGGGTCGCTAAGAGTCAGACATGACTGAACGACTTCACTTTCACTTTTCACTTTCATGCATTGGAGAAGGAAATGGCAACCCACTCCAGTGTTCTTGCCTGGAGAATCCCAGGGACGGGGGAGCCTGGTGGGCTGCCATCCATGGGGTCACACAGAGTCGGACACGACTGAAGTGACTTAGCAGCAGCTGATGTGGAAAAGAGGGAACTCTTGTACACTGTTAAGAATGCAAATTGTTTCATTCACTGTGGAGAACAGTATGGAGATTCCTCAAAAATTAAAAACAGAACTACCATATGATCCAGCCATTCTACCTCTGGGTATATACTCACAGGAACCAAAAAACAGGACATCAGAGATATATATCACATCCATTTTATCACAACATTGGTCAAAACAGCTAAGATATGGAAAGAACATAAGTACCAACCAACAAATGAACGGATAAAAAAGATGTGGTGTATAGATACACAATATAATATTATTCAACCATGAGAAAGAAGGAAACCCTGTCATTTGTGAAAACAGGAATAGACCTGGATGGCATTATGCAAAGTGAAATGAGTCAGACAAAGAGAAATGTTGTATGACATCACTTATATGTAGACTATAAAGAAAGCCACACTCATAAAAACAGAAAGTAAAAAGGTGACTCCAAGGGGCTGGGTGCTGGGGGAATAAGGAAAATGTTTAAGGTTACAAACTTGCAACAAGTAAAAAAAAAATGTCTTTGAGATTTAATGCACAGTGTAGTAATTATAGACAACAATAATATACTATAAAATTGAAAGTTGCTTGGAGATGAGATATTATTTCCACCAAAAAAAAATAGGAATAATAATTATGTATGTCTAGTCAAGGCTATGGTTTTTCCAGTGGTCATGTATGGATGTGAGAGTTGGACTGTGAAGAAAGCTGAGTGCCGAAGAAATGATGCTTTTGAACTGTGGTGTTGGAGAAGACTCTTGAGAGTCCCTTGGACTGCAAGGAGATCCAACCAGTCCATTCTAAAGGAGATCAGCCCTGGGTGTTCTTTGGAAGGAATTATGCTAAAGCTGAAACTCCAGTACTTTGGCCACCTCATGTGAGGAGTTGACTCATTGGAAAAGACTCTGATCCTGGGAGGGATTGGGGGCAGGAGGAGAAGGGGACAACAGAGGATGAGATGGCTAGATGGCATTACCGACTCGATGGATATGGGTTTGGGTGAACTCCGAGAGTTGGTGATGGACAGGGAGGCCTGGTGTGCTGCAATTCATGGGGTCACAAAGAGTTGGACATGACTGAGTGACTGAACTGAACTGAATGTGATGAAGGGGTTAGCTAATGTTATGATAGTAATCATATTGCAACATGTGTGTATCAAATCAACACTTTGTATACTTTGAACTTGGTTGTTGTCATTCAGTCACTAAGTCGTGCCTGACTCTGACCCCATGGATTGCAGCATGCCAGGCTTCCCTGTCCTTCTCTATCTCCCAGAGTTTGCTCAAACCCATGTCCAGTGAGTCATGATGCCATCCAACCAGCTCACCTTCTGTCATCCCCCTCTCCTCCTGCCCTCAACCCTAAACTCATATAGTGTTATATGTCAATTTTATATCAATTAAAAAAAAAAGATACAGTCAAGTTGTTTCTACAGAAAAGCAATCAAGCTTGTTTTAACTCTAGCCTCACATATGTGCAATATAGAAAAATGGTACAGATAAACATATTTGCAGGGCAAGAATAGAGATGCAGATGTAGTCAATGGACTTATGGTCACAGGCAAAAGGAGTAGGTAGGATGAATTTGGAGATTATGATTAACATATATACACTACCACTCATAGCTCAGTCAGTAAAGCGTCTGCCTGAAATGCAAGAGACCTGGCTTCGATTCCTGGGTTGGAAAGATCCCCTGGAGAAGGAAATGGCAACCCACTCCAGTATTCGTGCTTGGAGAATCCCATGGACAGAGGAGACTGGTAGGCTACAGTCTGTGGGGTCACAAGAGTCAGACACAACTGAGCGACTAAGCACACACACACATACACACTACCATGTGTAAATCAGATAATTATCAACTCTTTCCTAGTGCAATATGCTCTGTGATGACCTAGATTGGTGGGATGGGGGTGTGTAGGAGGGAATGGATATATGTATATGTATAGCTGATTACTTCGTTGTTACAGTAGAAAAAACACAACATTGTAAAGCAATTACATTCCAATAAAAGTAAATAAAATAAACTCTAGAATTTAGGGCACCTAGCTGTGGGTAACTATCCTCTTGTTAAATAATTACTTATTCATTTTTGTTTTTTTCTATTTTAATTATGTTTGTATATTATATGTACATATATATATATATTTCAGTTGTGTTTTTTACTCAACAAAACAATCAGTAGTCAAATAACTGAGACCAAGAAGCCTTTAAAGTTTCCCTCAGCTTGATGTAAACTGTACGTCTTTGTGCTTACTTAAATTCTCTCACGTCCAAAGACTGAATTGGTGCTTAAGGTGATAGCCATGAATTATTCCCTGTTTCTTATAGATGCTGTATTACTATTCTGATATAAAGAAATTCATTTGAAAATTATTAACATAGGTTTATTTCTGTTATGTGTCAGCTACCAATGTCCAACTCCTTTTTAGGAAAACCACATACCAATCGTCATAAAGTGATCACACTATTTTTTTAGAAGAAAAATATTTACAAATTCTCAAATGTATCTGTGGAAATCTGTCTAGGTTTATATTAAGATTCTTCTGACCCTTATCTCATGTTGGAAGAAAATTCAATTTAAAGGAAATGCCATAATAAAAAACTAGAGGTTCAAAGATTGGCGGTACATTGTGGAAGAAATTACTCTTTATTCATATGATTTTCTAATTTTTAGTATGAATAAGTAATTAAAACTAAATGAGGATTAACTGCATGTCTTGATCCTCAGTAATGTTTTCCTTGGAAGAACTCAATTAGTTTAAATTATTATTAAAAAATAAAATAACTTTACTTGTGTTTCAAGTAAGGCTGTAATACTAACCATCATTTTGTGTTACTAATTAGAATTTTATCTTAATATTCATTTGTGCTATCATTTAAAAATGATTTTTATTGTAGCTATAAACTTACCATTATGTTATTCTTTAAAAAGATTTTCTTTCAAGTAAGGAAGATAAAATTCTCTACGAAAATAATAAAATTGTTTTACTTTGTTTTATAACTTTTGACCAGTTTTTGTCATTGACTTTTTATTACATTTTTAATTGGATAATTGCTTTACAATATTGTGTTAGTTTTTGCCATACATCAACTTGAATCAGCAACAGGTAAAGTATGTATTTTGATAATAAATTACCAAGAACAATTCCCATTCTTAGCAATATCATTATCTCATATTAGTCATGTATACCTCTTTGAACATTTACTTGAAGTGACCATATATGTTGTGGATTATACATTGACTGAGTATTTTTGCTGTGGGTTTATCATGTATGGCCTTTATTATGTTGAGATAGGTTCCCTCTTTGATACTGCATGGACTGTAGCCCTCCAGGCTTCTCTGTTCACGGAATTCTCCAGGCAATAATACTGGAATGGATTGTCATTCCCTTCTCCAGAGGAACTTCCCCACCCAGGGATCGAACCCTGGACTCCTGCATCACAGACAAATTCTTTACCATTGAAGCTACAGGAAAGTTCGAAGTCAAAGTAAAAGTCGGTCAGTGTCCATCTGTTTGTGACCCTATGGATTATACAGTCCATGGAATTCTCCAGACCAGAATACTGGAGTGGGTAGCCTTTCCCTTCTCCAGGGGATCTTCCCAACCAGGGATCGAACCCAGGTCTCCCGCACTGCAGGCAGATTCTTTAACAGCTGAGCCACAAGGGAAGTCCATATAATCCATGGGGCTACAGCCTGTGGGGTCACAGAGTTATACACGACTGAGACTAACATACAACACATACAGCTTCCCTCTATGCCCCTTTCTGGAGAAATTTTTTATCATCAATAAATGTTGAATTTTATCAAAAACTTTTTCTCCATCTATTGAGATGTCATATGGTTTTTATTCCTTAATTTGTTGATGTGATGTATCACATTGACTCACTTGTGAATATTGAAAAATCATTGTATCCCTGGGTTAAATCCCATTTGATTATGGTATGCAACCTTTTTTTTTTTTAATTTAAATTTATTTAATTGGAGGCTAATTACTTTACAATATTGTATTGGTTTTGCCATATATCAACATGAATCCACCACGGGTATACCCGTGTTCCCCATTCTGAACCCCCCTCCTCCTTCCCTCCCCGTACCATCCCTCTTTTTAATGTGTTGTTGGATTTGGTTTGCTAGTATTTTGTTGAGGGTTTTGCATCTTTGTTCTTCAGTGATATTAGCCTGTAATTTTCTTTTTTGGGTATCAGGGTGATGGTAGCCTAATAGAATGAGTTCATAAGTATGTCCCCCTCTGCAATTTTTTAGAATATTTTCAGAAGGATAGGTGTTAACTCTTCTCTAAATGTTTGGTAAAATTCACCTGTGAAGCCACCTTGTCCTAGACATTTGTTTGTTGGGAGTTTTTAAATGATTGATTCAAATTCGGTATTGGTAATTGGACTGTTCATGTTTTCTATTCCTTCCTGATTCAGTCTTCGGGGTTGTACCTTTCTACGAATTTGTCCATTTCTTCTAGGTTGTCCATTTTACTGGTATATAATTGCTCACAGAAGTCTTATAATACTTTGTCTTTTTGTGCTGTCAGTTGTAACTTTTTCATTTCTGATTTTTTAAATTTGTACCTTCCCCTTTTTCTTTTTGATGAGCCTGGCTAAATTTTACCTATTTTGTTTGTCTCTTCAGAGAACCATCTTTTGGTTTTATTGAACTTTTCTACTGTTTTCTTCATCTCTATTTCATTTATGTCTTCTCCGATCTTTATGATTTCTTTCTTTTTACTAACTGGGTTTTGTTTGTTCTTCTTTCCCTTGTTACTTTAGGTGTAAGGTAAATAAACTCATTTTATGATAAACATGGAAGTGCTTTGTCAAAATAGTGTTATAATCTTTATGTCTGGTCTCGTGCACCTGTCCCCTCAGCTTATTCTTCACTCTATTATATATGGAGAAATAGATTGGAACTTAAACCTTCAAGAATACTGACTTCTGGCATTAAATGATTAATAGAATGCTATGATGTGCTTTATCTTGTAATTCTTGTGGCATTTGTTGTATTGCTGTCTGAGCTATATGTAAACTGTGGATATGCTGAGTGCTGACATTCTTCTGACATATTCATTTGCTTACACAAGACACTCTGACGTACTTTCACAACCAATTCCAATATTCCAGGGTAGTGGGAAGAGACCAAATGTACTGTCTTAGCCCATTCAGGTATATTACAAACTGGGTAGCTTATAAATGACAAAAAGTTATTTCTCATACTGGGGAGACTGGGAAGTTCAAGATCAAGGCTGCAGTAGATTTGGTGTTGGTGAGAACCTGTCTTCCAGACAGATATATTTTCACCATAAACTCACACTGCAGAAGGGAAGAACTAGGTCTCTGGGGTCTCTCTTATAAAGGCACTAATCTCAATCATAAGGGTTCCTCCAATGACTGAATCCTTTCTCAAAGACCACCTTCTAATGTTATCACACTGAGGTAGGATTTCCACATATGAATTTGAAGGGGACACAAACATTCAATCTACATGTACTATTAAAGCATAGTGTATGAACATTGCTAACTGTTTATAACAAACATCTGAGCAGGAGAATTGCTACTGAACTCCCAAACATGAAGTGATACGATGGTCTAAGCACTCTATATTTTCTAATACCAAAGACCAGAGCTCAGTCTGGCACAGCAGACTAGAGAACCAACAGTTCTTGGTGCACAGGACCAGAAGATGCAAAGGAAGACCACTCTTACAGATGCCCTTCCCACTGCCCACTCCCCTTTTCCAACTCTGACAGGTGAGCTTTTACATTTTTCTTTCTGTAGAATTAATCCTTTCCCATTGGAAATACTTTTATTTGGGCAAGAAATCTTGGAGAATGTGACAGTGTAATAAATTTGAGTATTTTAAGATACTTGTCTTCACATTTCTATCAAGATTTATGAAAAGTGGTAAAGCTGACCTCTGACAATCTCTGTGCTTACCTAAGAAGCCCCTTTAATGTGTGATAGACTCCAATTACCAGTTAAATGGAAAGAGATTTAAATTTACCATTTAAATTTATTATTTGGTCTTAGATCTATCTGTAGATTCCTAGACACCTAGCCTTCATCCAGTGTTAAGATACTATGGTCTTAGCTTCTCAGGATGCCTTCTTAAAGACTTCTTGTGACATATATCTTATGCCCCAGTTAGTAAGGATTTATTTATAATCAGAGTCTTCTTTAAATATCATAAAAACAAAAGTTACTCATAAAAACAGAACACTTTGAGAGAACTACAAAGCTCAAGGAGTTGATAACATTCTTTTCAGGTAAAAAGCAGTAGCTTAACATTTTCACTGTTAGTTCAATTTTATATAATTTTAAAATAATATGACAATGTCATATATCTTTCTTTTCATTCCTGTGAGTTGGTCTCAGTCAATATATTCATTGCTTAGTATCATTTCAAAAGTGTGTAGATTTATTTTGATTAATTAGTTTCTTATGCTTATAGGAAATATTTCTTAATTTCTTTTACTTAAAGCTTGCTTAAAAAAACTCATAATCAAACTTATGTAAAGTTAGCAAGAATAGTTTTGTGAACATCTATATGTGTGTTTCTATGTATTCAACAATTTTAATCATTTTGTTGTATTTCTATATCCTTTCCACCCTCCCTTTATCTCTATGATATTTTTCACTTTTGTCTGAACTATTTGAGAGTAAGATACAGACATCGTGACACATTATCCCTTAATAATTCAGCATCAGTTCAGTTCAGTTCAGTCACTCAGTCGTGTCCAACTCTTTGTGATCCAATGAATCGCAGCACGCCAGGCCTCCCTGTCCATCACCAACTCCCGGAGTTCATTCAGACTCACATCCATCGAGTCAGTGATGCCATCCAGCCATCTTATCCTCTGTCATCCCCTTTTCCTCCTTCCCCCAATCCCTCCCAGCATCAGAGTCTTTTCCAATGAGTCAACTCTTCGCATGAGGTGGCCAAAGTACTGGAGTTTCAGCTTCAGCATCATTCCCTCCATATAACTCCTAAAAACAAGGACATTCTATCACATGCTTATAGTATAATTGACATATTCAGGGAATTTAACATTGATATAATCATATCCATACTCCAGTTTTGCCAATTATCTGAATAATTTCCTTTGAATAATTTTTTCAATCAAGGATTCAATCTAAGATAATGCATCTTATTTATTCACATGTGTCTTTAGCCATATTTCCCCATGAACAATTTCTTAGCTTTTCTTCATATCACATGACACTTGACATGTTGATAAGAGTATATGAATTGGTCTTATTGTTTCCTCATAATTAAATATGCATTTTTGGCAAGAATTCTACAGAAATACATTGTGTCCCTACAACACTTTGGGGGACCATTGAGATATTCAGTTAAGGTGGCATCTCTCAAGTCAGTATATTAATAAATGACATGTTGGAGATAATTTGAGACTGTTTAAGCATCCTGTTCCCCATAGAATTTTAACTGGTGGTTTTAGCATAGATAATTCTTGACTGAATCGGGAATGCAAAATGGTTGCATGGAAATTTTAAAAATTATTCTCATACTTGCTTTTATTTTTTATTAATTTAGCAATAATCACTATTAGTATAATCCACTGTATTCCATTATGTTTACTATACAGTTTCATCCTAAAGTTAACTCAAAAATGGCCAGTGAGGGCAATTTCAAACTGACCTTTCCCATTTTATTTTTCAGCATTTTCTTTCTTCCAGGCTTATTTTCTTACTTTTCATAAAAAGAAAAAAAAAAGCCCCAGGCTTGTTTTATATGCTCTTTGCCTCAGCCTTGAAATTAGTGATTTCTCCCAAATTCCTTGTTCCTTTAATTGGAGAATGTATTTTGAAAAGCAAAATATGATTGTTAGCTGTTTTCACTCCTATTGATTGGGTTTGCACTTAAATTCTTTTAACATGGAGAATTTATAGGTTTATAAATTGGTAGGAAGGTAGGTAGATGGATAGATGAGTGGATAGATAAGAATTTTTTAATATATATCAGAAGTTTATACTGATATCTTTAACAACAAACCAACACCACAAAATTTATCACCATCTTACCCAACCCATTCCTATTTGCATTATCTTTTAATATGAACATTAGTTTCTCATAATGTCAAAATAAATTTACTTATTTGCTTAATTCCACAATATGTATAACCTTACTGTGCAGAAAATAGTTACATAGCTGACCTAAACTGCTGTCTTTGAAAAGTCCTACTTTCAAAGTTAGCTCTTTGGTGGCATCTATGAACTCGGACTTCAGAGTGTTCCTACATCTCTTACTGATAAGAGTTATTCACTGTGTCAAAAGTGTTTGTGAAAGAAATACGGTTTATACTGAACATCTGCTCTTGAGACTTCTCAGGATTTGGAATTATTGATCCAGACACATGCCACTTATGTGACCAAGCCCAGTAAAAACCAAGGGCAATGATTCTTATATGAGCTTCACTGGTTTGCAACATTTTACACATGTTGTCACAAATACTTACTGGGGATTTTAAGCGTGTCTTGTCTGATTTCTCTGGGAAAGGACCTTTGGGAGATTGTCCCTGGCTTCTTCAGACTTTACTCTAGTAGACTTTTTTCCTTGTTGATTTTGCACTGTATTATTTTGCCGTAATAAATCATAGTCATGAATAAAACTCTGTTGAATGCTGAGTCTGCCGGGAATAGTTTTGAGAACTTCTGTTGCATGCTGAGTTGTTTTAGTCATGTCCGACTCTTTGTGACCCTATGGACCATAGCCTGCCAGGCTTCTCTAGCCAGAGACTCCAGGCAAGAATACCGGAGTGGACTGCCATTTGCTATTCCAGGGAATCTTCCCAACCCCAGATTGAACCATGTCTCTTAAGTTTCCTGCATTAGTAGGTTGGTTCTTTACCACTAGTACTACCTGCGAACCCCCTGAGACCCTCTGACATACCTGAAAACAGAAAATCCCTAAGTAGAGTTATAAAAAGCATAGATCTTTTGGTCTTTAGGCTAGACTGAAGGTACATAATCAAAGACAGATTTATTTTCTTTCTGCTTTTTGTCTTGAAATTATTGTAGATTTTCAGAATTACAAAAAGAGAGTTCCACATATCTTTATCTAGTTTCCTCTAATAGTTATATTTTACATAACTACAATACAATGTCAGAAGAAATCGGCATTGGTATAATGTGTATATAATTCTGCACATTTTATCACATGTGTAGATTTATGTAACTACAGTGACAATAAAAATCCAGAAGTATTGGAGATCCAATTCAGATTACTCATTTTGGAATTATATCTGACCCCCTCCTTACCACCATGGACTGTAGACTACCAGGCTTCTCCATCTATGGGATTTTCCAGGAAAGAGTACTGGAGTGGGTTGCCATTTCCTTCTTCAGAGGATCTTCCCAACCCAGGGATCGAACCTGGGTCTCCCACATTGTAGGCAGATTCTTTACCGTCTGAGCCACCAGGGAAGTCTCCATCTCTGGCAAGATTGATCTATTTTTATCTCTATAATTTTGTCATAATGAGAATGTTGTATAAATGAAGTCATATATGTAGTATGTGACCTTTTGATATTGGCTTCACACAGAGTAATTCGATGAAATTAATCAAGTTACTGTTTACATCAATAATTCATTCCCTTTTTCTTAACTAATGAAATTCATGTTTTAGAGCAGTTTTAGGTCCAAAGCATAAATGAACAAAAGTACAGAAAGTTTTCTTCTATCTCAGATTCACATACATACACAACCTTCTCTCTTATTGACTTGAGGAAAATATTTTCAAATCATATCTGGCAAAAGGTTTGTACATAAAATATATAAGTATTATATATATAATTATATATATTAATATAAATATATAAAGCATTTAAAAACACAACAATTAAAGACAGTCAATGAGATATAATTAAGGACCTATTAGAATATGTAATACAATTTTTTTTAATGTAGCTATATTAAATGCTAATGAAGATGACAAGTGGGGTCTCACATACAATGCTGGTGTGAATATAAAGTGGTATAGCTATTCTGGAAAATTGAAAGTTTCTTTAAAAACATGAAAGCAAAAACATGACACAGTAATTGAAACCTTGGGCATGTATCTTAAAGATGATATCCAAACAAAATTGTGAATGTCTGTAACTCTTCATCATCTGCATGTAGCCTTTCACTGAGCATAAGGTTTTAGTTTTTATGAAGTGCAGTTTATTGTGTTTTTTTTTTAAAACTCTTTATTTAGGCCTTGGGCCCAAAGACTTTTCCTATTTTTTTCTTTTCTGAAAGTTTTATAATTTTTGGTTTATGTTTAAATATGTTATCAATTTTGAGCAATTTTTGTATAAAATGTGAGGCTTAGGTTGAGGTTTATTTTTCACCCATGGATGTACAACTGCTTCAACACAACTTGTTGAAAAGGCTACCTATACTTCCTTCATTGAATTACATTTAAACTTTGTTAAAAAAAAAATGGCTGGCTTAGAGGTAATACTGTTTATCTCTTTCTGGCTTTCTATTGTCTTCCATTGATCTATGTACTTAATCATTTGACATAGTCTTGAATACAGCTGTTATAGATGTCTTAAAATTGTGAAGTATGATTTTTCACAGTGTTCTTTTCCAAGTTGTTTAAGCTATTGAATTTTTTGTTTTTTCATATAATTTTAAAGGTAGGCTTGTCTATGTCTTAAAAAAATATTTCGATAGAAATTGCTATCAACCTATTGACCAATTCTGTCCACTTTCAAGAATGTAATATTTTTTTGCTCACAAAAATATATCCATTCATTCATTTAAAATATTTTTTCAACAACTTCTATTCTCTAAGCAAAGTCCTAAACTCAGGGTACACAGAACAAGATAGTCACAAAACAAGATGTGCCATTTATTAATCTTATATTTAACAAGCTTCTGAAATTAGGATTGGGTTTGCCAAAAGATTTGCTTGGGTTTTTCTATATCATCTTATGAAAAAATCCAAATGAAATTTTGGGCAACCCAATATTTCACCCAGATTTTAATGCTTAAATTAAAATGGATTCTAAAAATTGTTACTAAAAACCTGGTAAGTACAATTTTGTTGGTACTGACCCATGTGAGAAACTGAACAGTCCCATAGCCTCAGTTACCTTCGCATTGGACAAATAGTTCTGCACATGTATGTCTTATGTAGTGTTCCCCCCAGCTTCTACATTTCTGGGCATAGGTAGAGAGGTAGATAAATATAAACCCCCAAATATGTTTGTGGATGTTTTTTATAGTTTGTACACAATACTAAACATTAAATTTTAACTTAGTATATAGTGGAGATGAGTCAAATTAACATACAAAAAATATTATTTTTCTTCTCCTTTCCCCTTTCCTATCTTCAGGCTCATCTTGTTCTTCATCTCCTCCTCCTCATTCTAAAAATCTAGTATTTTACTGAGTATGCCTTCTTTGATTTATTTAACCAGTTTTTGTGTACAGGATATTATAACATGTGACAATACAAAAGGGCCAGTTTCAGAACCAGAGACAGTTAATCACCAGGCCATCAGTTGGACAACCTTGGATAAAAGAATAGTCTTTAAGGGGCCCAGTACTGGAGGACACAATGATGGGTAATTAGAATTAAGAATATGAAAATTTACAGACATAAATTACAGAGAATTATGCAAGAAGGGACCTTTTTCTCCTAACTTCCACATGGCAAGTGTACCTGAGCACTAGAGAAGTAAATTGGAATCAAAATAGAGTAGACTGTCTTAACCAAGGGAGAAAATATGTAGAGAGAAGTCAAACAATGATTAAATATTTGCCTGAAAATGCATATTTTAATTTGGGAGTGACTTAGAAAAAATTTTAGTGATAAATAAATAATAAAACATAAGCAATTCTTATACTATGGAAGAAATTAACAGTGATGGGATAGCTAATAATAGGCAGACAGGAATATGTCAAGTATACGACCTAAAATGTAAGCTTTGAGAAAGAAGTGTGAACTTGATACAGAATGGGACTTTTCTGAGAATTGAAAAATTTACTGTACATGGAACGTAATTTAAAAACCAAAGAGTTAACTTATACAAAATTTGGAATTTTGTATTTTTGATCTATACATTTCTACACATATGTCTCTATACATGTATACTATATGTAAGATAAAGATAGACATAGCCATTCCTACAGCTCACCAAAATTTAACATTTTTTACTGAGAATGTATTTATCTAAATTTACTCTTCTAGATATTTGTTTTGACCTTTTTTAGAGTGATGTCTTTCTTTCTTTCTTCTTCTACATTTATGATTTGTAAATATCACAATATCAATTGTTTTTAAGAACTCACTCTCTCATTTCAATATTCCTTGATATTTCAAAAACTTTCTATGTTAGAAAACCTCTTGCACTTAAAAAAACAAAAAAAACAAAAAAAAAACTATGCTCTGGAACTTTTCCTTTTCCTTGCTGGTTTATGTTGGAAAGAGTCCTTAGGTTAAGGCATTTCTTTGTTTATCTTGGTGCCAAATGTGTATAGAATTCTATATAAATAATATAGATTGAATCCCCCCCCCAAAAATTCATATGTTCAAATATTAATCTCCAATAGGATGGTATTTGGAGGCAGGGTTTTTGAGAGTCAGTCATGAAGGGAGAGTTCTCAGGAATGGAATTAGTGATTCCTTCCTATATAATGAATCCTTTCCATATAGTGGTCCCTCATAAAAGAGACCCAGAGGGCTAAGTAGCCCTTTTCCACAGCAAGAAGATGACTAGGAACCAGAAAGCTGGCTTTCAGAAGATATCAAATCTGCTGACACCTTGTTCTCAGTCTTGCCATCCTCCAAAACTATGAGAAAAAAAATGTGTTACTGATAAGCCATTCAACCCATGGTATTTTTGTTATGGCAGCATGAATTGACTCAAACAATGGCTAAACAGATATATAAGGAAAGAATATTCCCAAATGGGGAAATAGATTCATAATGTATTTGGTTTGTTTGAGACAGTAAGAGTAGTATGGAGAAGGCAATGACAACCCACTTCAGTACTCTTGCCTGAAAAATCCCATGGACAGAGGAGCCTGGTAGGCTGCAGTTCATGGGGTTGCTGAGTCGGATACGACTGAAGCGACTTAGCAGCAGCAGTATGATCTGGAACAGAGAGAGAGCAGAGTCTAATGAGTCTAATGTAGATACAATAGCAAATGAACAGGAACCAGATTGTATAGGTGGGCTTTCCAGGTGGCACTAGTGGTAAAGAATTGGCCTGCCTATGCCAGAGATTCTAGGACTCAGTCTGATCCCTGGGTTAGGAAGATCCCCTGGAGTAAGAAATAGCAACCCACTTCAGTATTTCTGCCTGGAAAATCGCATGGATGGAGGAGCCTGGCGGGCTACAGTCCATGGGGTCACAGAGCAGGAGCACACACACTTCAGACTGTGTAAAGTCCTGCTGCTGCTAAGTCTCTTCAGCCTTGTCCGACTCTGTGCGACCCCATGGATGGCAGCCCACCAGGCTCTCCCGTCCCTGGGATTCTCCAGGCAAGAACACTGGAGTGGGTTGCCATTTCCTTCTCCAATGCATGAAAGTGAAAAGTGAAAGCGAAGTCGCTCAGTCGTGTCCAACTCTTAGTGATCCCATGGACTCCGGCCTACCTGGCTCCTCCGCCCATGGGATTTTCCAGGCAAGAGTACTGGAGGGGGTGCCATTGCCTTCTCCAGGGTAAAGTCCTACAGGGTCCTTAAAGGAACTAGTTTTTTTTACTGTGAAAGAAATATACAGTCACTTCAGGGCAGAGAGGACAATGGTATGAAGGTCAGTTTAAGTTTCGAAAGGTTACTCTGGATTACTATATTTAAACTACACATGGATGGAGTTGGAGGTAGGTAAAGAGTAGATGTTCAGGTGTTAAAGGCTAGACTAGTGGAAGAAATAAGATGTAGTCAGAAATTGGATCTACTTTGAAGGCATTCCAACAGGATTTGTTGATAGATTGGATACGTGGTATGGGAGAAAAAGATCCGTCAGTAGATTCTGAGGTTTCTGAGAGAACAGTGGCAAAAGTATGTTAAGGGGGAGCAAGTAAACTGCGTCAGATACTGGAGGTTAAGACTAGAAGTTAGGATGAGAACAGCCAACTGATCATAGTCATATGTTGCTTAATATTAATACTCATTCTTATAAACTTCTCTATTAAAAAATCATACTTTAAACATACTAATTTTAGAGACTATTTTATCATGCCAAAAAACACATCTAAAAAATATTTTAATGATATATTATTAAATATTATATAGAAATGTATAAATTTATAAATACAAATTTATAAATATATCTATAAATATATAAATTTATAAATATTATATAGAAAATATTTTAATAATATATTTCTGCACAAACATAAAACTTATTTTAAGAATCATCCCCTCCAAAATCCAGACTTTAATAAAGACCATTTATTTTGGACCATAAGTAATAGCATCAATAATCAATAATTTCTACATGAAGTAGAAAATATATATGATATAGTTATTGCTGACAATATCCCTGCTTGCATATGGTAACTTATAATATTTTATATTAATAAAATATATGCTATACTAGAATTTTAAATTGTTTTATGATTACGATACAGTATTTATCTTTGTCTTCAGAATAATACAAACAAAAAAAAACTCCACCCAAAAAAATGCAAAATTATAATCAAGAAAAATATCATTTCTATTAAAATATTCTTTTTATTAAAATTTCAATAAAGAGCACCTAGAGAATAAAGCAATATAATTAGAGTGGTGCCACTAAATCAATAATACTACAACATCAAAAGTAATAGAGGAAATTTTAACTTAAAACTTACCAGTAGAAAGGCTTATTTGGGGAATTGTAACATACAAATTTAAAATAAGATTTAAAAACGTCAAAAGACAAAGAGTAATTATGAAAAATGTAGCTATATTTGAATGCATACAATATCCTACAGGTGTGAAATTCAGACTACACTGTAATCACTAAAATAACATTTCTTTTTTGAAGGGAATAAGAAAAAGGTATTGAATTTGATGAAAACGTCTGTTAATATACAGAGAATAGTATAAAACTTTAAGGTACCATTACACACCCACCTCTATTCAAAGTGTAGTTTCAATATGTTCAGCACACTAAACATTAGTACTATAGTTTGTTCTTCTCATCCACAGTACAAAACACTCCAAGGTTTACTTTGAAACTATTCTTAGATGCTGAGGGACCAGTTAACATCCATGAAATTTTACTAACCTTTCTTCCTTAGCCATACAAAGCATAGTGATTTTAGAAGAATGAACAGACGACATTTTAATCAACAAGTGGTGCATATTCTCCTTGTGAACTAAAACATTTTTTATAAAGTATTTTATGCTTCTTGTATTTATCTTAAATTTTGAAGTTCTTACATTAATACTGTGTCTAACCGAACCTGTCCTTGGTTTTTTTTCTTTTTTTTCCCCTAATCAAAACTCTGTTATACTTTTTAAATGGCCTTTGTACCTTCTATTGTTATACATTTTAACTGGCCTTTGTACTTCTATTGAAAGTAAGTGTTACTTCAGTTCAGTGACTCAGTCATGTCTGATTCTTTGTGACCCCTTGGACTGCAGCATGTCAGGCTTTGCTGTCCATAAAGAACTCCGGAACTTGCTCAAACATACTTCCATGGAGTCGGTGATGGCATCCAACCACCTCATCTTCTGTCATCCCCTTCTCCGTCTGCCTTCAGTCTTTCCCAGCATCAGGGTATTCTCCAGTGTCAGTTCTTCACATTAGGTGGCCAAAGTATTGGGGCTTCAGCTTCAGCATCAGTCCTTTCAATAAATATTCAGGATTGATTTCCTTTAGAGTTGACTGGTTTGATCACCTTTCAGTCCAAGGGACTCTCAGAGTCTTTTCCACACCATAGTTCAAAAGTATCAATTCTTCAACACTCACTTTTATTTATGGTCCAACTCTCACACCAATAAACGACTACTAGAAAAACCGTAGCCTTGACTAGATGGACCTTTGTTGACAAAGTAATGTCTCTGCTTTTTAATATGCTATTTAGGTTTGTCATAATGTTTATTCCAAGAAGCAACCGTCTGTTAATTTCATGACTGCAGTCACCATCTACACTGATTTTGAAGCCCAAGAAAATAAAGTCTGTCACTGTTTCCATTGTTTCCCTATCTATTTGCAGTGAAGTGATGGGACCATATGCCATGATCTTAGTTGTATGAATGCTTTGTTGTTCAGCCAGCTTTTCAATCTCCTTTCCCACCAAGAAGCCCTTTAATTTCTCTTCACTTCCTGCCATAAGGGTGATGTCATCTGCATATCTGAGGTTATTGATATTTCTCCCAGGGATCTTGATTCCAGCTTGTGCTTCATCCAGCCAGGCATTTCGCATTATGTACTCTGCATATAAGTTAAATATGCAGGTTGTAAATATACAGCCTTGGAACCAGTCTGTTGTTTTATGTCAGGCTCTAACTGTTGCTTCTTGACCTGTACAGATTTCTCAGGAGGCAGGTAAGGTGGTCTGGTATTTCTATCTCTTAAGAATTTTCCATGGTTTGTTGTGATCCACACAGTCAAAGGCTTTAGCATAGTCAATGAAGCAGAAGTAGATTCCTTCTGGAATTCTCTTGCTTTTTCTATGATCAAACAGATGTTGGCAATTTGATCTCTGGGTCCTCTGCTTTTCTAAATCCAGCTTGAATATCTGGAAGTTCTCAGTTCATGTACTGTTGAAACCTAACTTGGAGAATTTTGAGCATTTAAAAATGTTGGTAGCTCAGTCACATCTGACTCTTTACAGCTCTATGGACTAAAGCCCGCCAGGCTTCTCTGTCCATGGAATTCTACAGGCAAGAATTCTGGATTGGGTAGCCATTGCTTTCTCCAGAGTATCTACCCAACACAGGGATCAAATCTGGGTCTTCTGCCTTTAGTCTATATCACATTATCCCATGCAAAAAAAAGTTTTTAATTGATACTGATATCTTATTTAGTTGCTAAGTCTTGTCTGACTTTTTGTGACCCCCCATGGACTGCAGCACACTAGGCTTCCCAGTCCATCACCATCTCCCAGAGTTTGCTCAAAGTCCTGTGTATTGAATCAATAATTCCATCAAACCATCTCATTCTCTGTTGCCCCCATTCTCCTCTTGCTGTCAATATTTTCTTGCATCATGGTTTTTTCCAATGAGTCAGCCCTTTGCATTAGGTGGCCAAAGTATTGGAACTTCAGCTTCAGCATCAGTCCTTCCAATGAATAATTCAGGGTTGATTTTATTTAGTATTGACTAGTTTGATCTCCTTGCTGTCCAAGGGACTCTCAAGAGTCTTCTCCAGCACCACAGCTTGAAAGCATCATTTTGGAGGTGGTCCTAAGATGGTAGAGGAATAGGATAAGAAGACCACTTTCTCCCCCACAAATTCATCAAAAGAACATTTGAACGCTGAGTAAATTCCACAAAACAACTTCTGAATGCTGGCAGAGGACATCAGGCACCCAGAAAAGCAGCCCATTGTCTTCCAAAGGAGGTAGGAAAAAATATAAAAGACAAAAAGAGAGACAAAAGAGGTAGGGACAGAGCTCCATCCTGGGAAGGGAGTCTTAAAAAAAAAAAGAAGTTTCCAAACACCAGGAAACATTGTCACTGCCGAGTCTGTGACGAGCCTTGGAAACACAGAGGGCAACATAATCAGGAGGAAAAATAAATAAATAATTAAAACCCACAGATTATGTGCCCAATGGTAACTCCCCCAGCAGAGAAGCAGTGCAGACACCTGCATCCGCCACTAGCAAGCAGGGGCTGGGCAAGCAGGCAGGGGCTGCATTGCTTAGAGTAAGGACTGGGCCTGAATGCCCCGAGGGCAATTGGAGGGAACTAACTTGGGCTAGCAAGCCAGACTGTGGGATAGCTACCACACGAAAAGCCCTAACCTAAGACCCACTGCCAGGCCCACACACAGAACAAAGGACTGAGCAGAGCTAGCTGGCTGCAGACCGGCTTATCCCCCTCTGGTGACAGGCATGCGAGGGCAGCCAGAGCTGGAAGGGGGCAATTACAGCCCCAGAGAGGCATTATCTATCAAACTGCAAGCAGGCTTCTTTGCTAACCAAGACTTCTTGGGATTCTGGACGGTCAACATCCGCCTGAGAAGGTGCACCGGTTGTACATCCAGAAAACCAAGCAGCAGGGACGGGAGAGGAGATAAGTCACAGTGACCGCACTCACCAAACACCTGGTCACCTGAGCTGCTCGGATCTGGGAAGGGCACAAAACGCATGCCCAACCGAGTCTGCGCCTCTGAGGACTACCTGAGTACCTGAACCTGAGCGGCTTAGACTTGGGAAGTGTGTACAACCTAGGGCCAGCCCCAGACAGTTTCCTGCAGAGCAACCTAGAGCCTAAGCAGTGTAGACAGGGAAAACACACACGCCATGACTGGGGGCAAACCCAGAGTGGCCGAGACACTGTGAACACATGCCAGGGTTATTTGTTTGCAGTCTTCCTCCCTACCCACAGCAAGACTGAACAAGTGAGCCTAAAAAAGTGTCCACCACCGCCCCCTTGTGTCAGGGTGGAAATTAGACACTGAAGAGACCAGCAAACAGAAGAAATTAAACAGAGGGAACTGCCTTGGAAGTGACAGGTGCAATAGCTTAAAACCCTGTAGTTAGTACCGATTACATAGGAAGGGGCCTATAGATCTTGAGAAATATAAGCCAGACCAAGGAACTATCCAAAAATGAACTGACCCCACACTGCCCACAACAGCACCAGAGAAAGTCCTAAATATATTTTTACTATTTTTACTATCATTATTTTTATTTTTTTATTTTTAAGTACTCTATTACTCCTTTAATTTTCATTTTTATAACCTACTATTACATTGCAAGAAAAAGAGAGAGAGACCCTATTTTTTTAAAGCAAACTTCATATATATATTTTATAATTTTTGTGACTTTTTTTGGTTAATATTGTATTTTTGAAAATCCAACTTCTACTCTAGACTTCTAATATTTGCTTTTTGGTATTTGTTATCAATTATGTACCTTTAAGAACCCAATCTTCAGTACCCAGTTTTACTTGGGAGCGAGATTACTGGCTTGACTACTCTCTCCCCCTTTGGACTCTCCTTTTTCTCCACCAGGTCGCCTCTATCTCCTCCCTCCCCCTTCTCTTCTCTACCCAACTCTATGAATCTCTTTGTGTGTTCTGGATGGTGGAGAACACTTAAGGAACTGATTACTGGCTGGATCTGTCTCTCTCCTTTTGATTCCCCCCTTTATCCTCCTGGCTACCTCTGTCTCCTTCCTTCCTCTTCTCTTCTCTGTATAACTCCGTGACGATCTCTGAGTGGTCTAGACTGTGGAGTGCACATCAGGAAGTGATTACTGGCTAGCTTGCTCTCTCCCCTTTTGATTCCCCTTCATCTCATCCTGGTCACCTCTATCTCCATCCTCCCTCTTCTTTTCTCCATGTAACTCTGTGAAACTCTCTTGGTGTCACTCACTGTCGAGAAACTTTTCATGTTTAACCTAGATGTTTTATCAACCGTGCTGTATAGATGGAGAAGTCTTGAGGCTACCGTAAAAAATAAGACTGGAAACCAGAAGCAGGAGGCTTAAGTCCAAATCCTGAGAACACCAGACAACTCTTGACTCCAGGGAACATTAATTGACAGGAGCTCATTAAATGCCTTCATACCTATTCTGAAACCAAGCACCACCCAAGGGCCAGTAAGTTCCAGAGCAAGATATACCATGCAAATTCTCCAGCAACACAGGAACACAGCCCCGAGCTTCAATATACAGGTTGCCCAAAAACACTCCAAACCCATTTACATCTCATAACTCATTACTGCACACTTCATTGCACTCCAGAAAGAAGAATGCAGCTTTACCCACCAGAACACAGACACAAGCTTCCCTAACCAGGAAACCTTGACAAACCACCCATACAACCCCACCTACAGTGAGGAAATGCCACAATAAAGAGAACTCCACAAACTGCCAGAATACAGAAAGGCCACCCCAAACACAGTAATATAAACAAGATGAAGAGACAGAGGAATACCCAGCAGGTAAAGGAACAGGATAAATGCCCACCAAATGAAACAAAAGAGGAAAAGATAGGGAATCTACATGATAAAGAATTCAGAATAATGATAGTGAAAATAATCCAAAATCTTGAAATCAAAATGGAATCACAGATAAATAGCCTGGAGATAAGGATTGAGAAGATGCAAGAAAGGTTTAACAAGGACCTAGAAGAAATTAAAAAAAAAAAGTTAATGTATAATGAATAATGCAATAAATGAGATCAAAAACACTCTGGAGGGAACAAATAGTAGAATAATGAAGGCAGAAGATACGATTAGTGAGGTAGAAGATAGAATGGTAGAAATAAATGAGTCAGAGAAGAAAAAAGAAAAACGAATTGAAAGAAATGAGGACAATCTCAGAGACCTCTGGGACAATGTTAAATTCCCTAACATTGGAATCATAGGAGTCCTAGAAGAAGAAGACAAAAAGAAAGACCATGAGAAAATACTTGAGGAGATAATAGCTGAAAACTTCCCTAAAATTGGGAAAGAAATAATCACCAAAGTCCAAGAAACCCAGAGAGTCCCAATCAGGATAAACCCAAGGTGAAACACCCCAAGAAACATATTCATCAAATTAACAAAGAACAAATATTAAAAGCACCTAGGGAAAAACAACAAATAACACACAAGGGGATTCCCATAAGGATAACAGCTGATCTTTCAATAGAAACTCTTCAGGCCAGGAGGGAATGGCAGGACATACTTAATGTGATGAAAGAAAATAACCTACGGCCCAGATTACTGTACCCAGCAGGGATCTCATTCAAACATGAAGGAGAAACAAAAAGCTTTACAGATAAGGAAAAGCTGAGAGAATTCAGAACCACCAAACCGGCTCTACAACAAATGCTAAAGGATATTCTCTAGGCAGGAAACACAAAAAGGGTGTATAAACTCAAACCCAAAACAATAAAGTAAATGGCAATGGGATCATACTTATCAATAATTACCTTAAACATAAATGAGTTGAATGACCTAACCAAAAGACAAAGACTGGCTGAATAGATACAAAAATAAGACCCCTATATATGTTGTCTACAAGAGACCCACCTCAAAACAGGGGACACATACAGACTGAAAGTGAAGGGCTGGAAAAAGATATTCCATGCAAATAGAGATCAAAGGGAAGCAGGAGTAGCAATACTCATATCAGATAAAATAGACTTTAAAACACAGGCTGTGAAAAGAGACAATGAAGAACACTACTTAATGATCAAAGGATCAATCCAAGAAGAAGATATAACAATTATAAATATATATGCACCCAATATAGGAGCATCACAATATGTAAGACAAATGGTAACAAGTATGAAAAGGGAAATTAACGATAACACAGTAATAGTGGGAGACTTTAATACCCCACTCACACTTATGGATAGATCAACTAAACAGAAAATTAACAAGGAAACACAAACTTTTAAGTGATACAATAGACCAGTTAGACCTAATTGATATCTCTAGGACATTTCCTTTTGTTTGTTGTTTTTCATCCTTTTTCAAAAAAGGTGAACACTACCCCCTTCTAATATTAAATTCTATTAAGCTTGCTCCCTGTTCCTATCATGTGTGATATCTATGAACTTGCACTCCAGCTTTTGCCCTCTTTACCACAACTAGTCTATTAAATATATCTCTCTTAAGATAAACCAAACATTTATATATGACCTTAATTGATAATTAAACATAATGGTAAATATGATTAAGATCGTAATATAATTGAAAATGGAGACTACTGGATAGCTAAATTTTAAACAGTTGATAGAATATAAAATAGGAAAGTTATTTCCTTTGAGTAGGGCTGGAGATAATGTGGAGAAGTTTAAGAAATTTGGAGGATTTAGCCACATTATACTACTAAACACCATAGCATAAAATATTTATGTACTCAGTAGATCAGTAAGGAGAGGTAGATGTTACTCCAATAACAAATCGACCCCAAATTTCAGTAGCTTAAAACAACGAGTTTTCTTATCCATGCTGAAGAAGAATTACAGGGTGGGTGGAGTTTCTAGCTTATGTGGTCCTCATTCTGGTTTTAGTGAGTTTGGTCTGCTGTAACAAAAACACCATCGACTGGGTGGCTTAAACAACAAACATTTGCTTATCCCAGTTCTTGAGACTGAGAAGTCTGTGATCAAGATTTTGATAGATTCAATGCCCAGTGAGAACGAGAATTCTAGTTTAAAGACCAGTGTCTTATTGCTGTGTCCTAACATGGCATGGGAGCTCTCTGGGGTCTCTTTTATAAGGCTTCTAATATCATTCATGGGCAGAAATGGTATGGACCTAACAGAAGCAGAAGAAATTAAGAACAGGTGGCAAGAATACACAGAAGAACTGTACAAAAATGATTTTCACAACCCAGATAATCAAGATGGTGTGATCACTCACCTAGAGCCAGATATCCTGGAATGTGAAGTCAAGTGGGCCTTAGAAAGCATCACTACGAACAAAGCTAGTGCAGGTGATAGAATTCCAGTTGAGCTATTTCAAGTCCTGAAAGATGATGCTGTTAAAGTGCGGCACTCAATATGCCAGCAAATTTGGAAAACTCAGCAGTGGCCACAGGACTGGAAAAGGTCAGTTTTCATTCCAATCCCAAAGAAAGGCAATGTCAAAGAATGCTCAAACTACCGCACAATTACACTCATCTCACACGTTAGTAAAATAATGTTTAAAATTTTCCAGCCAGGCTTCAGCAATACTTGAACCGTGAACTTCCAGATGTTCAAGCTGGTTTTAGAAATGACAGAGGAACCAGAGATCAAATTGCCAACATCTGCTGGATCATCAAAAAAGCAAGAGAGTTCCAGAAAAACATCTATTTCTGCTTTGTTGACTATGCCAAAGCCTTTGACTATACGGATCACAAAAAAACTGGAAAATTTGAAAGAGATGGGACTACCAGACCACCTAACCTGCCTCTTGAGAAACCTGTAGGCAGATCAGGAAGCAAGGGTTAGAAATGGACACAGAGCAACAGGCTGGTTCAAATAGGAAAAGGAGTATTGTCACCCTGCTTATTTAACTTATATGCAGTGTACATTATGAGAAATGTTGGGCTGGAAGAAACACAAGCTGGAATCAAGATTGCTGGGAGAAATATCAATAACCTCATATATGAAGATGACACCACCCTTAAAGCAGAAAGTGAAGAGAAACTAAAGAGCCTCTTGATGAAAGTGAAAGAGGAGAGTGAAAAATTTGGCTTAAAGCTCAACATTCAGAAAACGAAGATCATGGCATTTAGTCGCACCACTTCATGGGAAATGGGGAAACAGTGGAAACAGTGTCAGACTTTATTTTTTGGGGCCCCAAAATCACTGCAGATGGTGATTACAACCATGAAATTAAAGGACACTTACTCCTTGGAAGGAAAGTTATGACCAACCTAGATAGCATATTCAAAAGCAGAGACATTACTTTGCCAACAAAGGTCCATCTAATCAAGGCTATGGTTTTTCCAGTGGTCATGTATGGATGTGTGAGTTGGAGTATGGAGAAACCTGAACTGTGGTGTTGGAGAAGACTCTTGAGAGTCCTTTGACTCTTGAGAGTCCCTTGGTCTGAAAGGAGATCCAACCAGTCCATCCTAAAGGAAATCAGTCCTGGATGTTCAATGGAAGGACTGATGCTGAAGCTGAAACTCCAGTACTTTGGCCACCTCATGCGAAGAGTTGACTCATTGGAAAAGACCCTGATGCTGGGAGAGAGTGGGGGCAGGAGGAGAAGGGGACGACAGAGGATGAGATGGCTGAATGGCATCACCGACTTGATGGACATGAGTTTGGGTAAACTCTGGGAGTTGGTGATGGACAGGGAGGCCTAGTGTGCTGCTATTCATGGTGTCGCAAAGAGTCGGACACAATTGAGTGACTGAACTGAACTGAACTGAGGACATTTCACCCAAAAACAATGAATATCACCTTTTTCTTAAGCGCACACTTAACCTTCTCCAGGAAGATCACATCCTGGGCCCTAAATCTAGCTTCGGTAAATTCAAAAACATTGAAATCATTCCAAGCATCTTTTCTGACCACAATGCAGTAAGATTAGACGTCAATTACAGGAGAAAAACTATTAAAAATTCCAACATATGGAGGCTAAACAACACGCTGCTGAATAACCAACAAATCACAGAAGAAATCAAAATATGCATAGAAACCAATGAAAATGAAAACACAGCAACCCAAAACCTGTGGGACACTGTAAAAGCAGTGCTAAGGGGAATGTTCATAGCAGTACAGGCATACCTCAAGTAACAAGAAAAAAAGTCATGTAAATAACCTAACTCTACACCTAAAGCAACTAGAAAAGGAAGAAGTGAAGAACACAAGGGTTAGTAGAAGGAAAGAAATCTTAAAAATTAGGGCAGAAATAAATGCAAAAGAAACAAATGAGACCATATGAGAAATCAACAAAGCCAAAAGCTGGTTCTTTGAGAGGATAAAAAATTGACAAACCATTAAACAGACTCATCAAGAAACAAAGGGATAAAAATCAAATCAATAAAATTAGAAATGAAAATGGAGGGATCACAACAGACAACACAGAAATACAAAGGATCATAAGAGACTACTGTCAGCAATTATATGCCTATAAAATGGACAACTTGGAAGAAATGGACAAATTCTTAGAAAAGTACTACTTTCCAAAACCAAACCATGAAGAAATAGAAAATCTTAACAGACCCATCACAAGCATAGAAATTGAAACTGTAATCAGAAATCTTCCAGCAAACAAAAACCCAGGTCCAGACAGCTTCACAGCTGAATTCTACCAAAAATTTAGAGAACAGCTAACACCCATCTTACTCAAACTCTTCCAGAAAATTGCAGGGGAAGGTAAACTTCCAAACACATCTATGAGGTCACCATCACCCTAATACCAAAACCTGACAAAGATGCCACAAAAAAAGAAAACTACAGGCAAACATCACTGATGAACATAGATGCAAAAATCCTTAACAAAATTCTAGCAGAATCCAACAACGCATTAAAAAGATCATACACCATGACCAAGTGGGCTTTATCCCAGGGATGCAAATATTCTTCAATATCCACAAATTAATCAATGCAATACACCACATTAACAAATTGAAAAATAAAAACCATATGATTATCTCAATAGATGCAGAGAAAGCCTTTGACAAAATTCAACATCCATTTATGATAAAAACTCTCCAGAAAGCAGGAAGAGAAGTAAAATACTTCAACATAATAAAAGCTATATATGACAAACCAACAGCAAACATTATCCTCAATGGTGAAAAATTAAAAGCATTTCCCCTAAAAAAAGGAACAAGACAAGGGTGCCCACTTTCACCACTACTATTCAACATAGTTTTGGAAGTTATGGCCACAGCATCAGAGCAGAAAAAGAAATAAAAGGAATCCAAATTGAAAAAGAAGTAAAACTCCCACTGTTTGCAGATGACATGATCCTCTACATAGAAAACCCTAAGGACTCCACCAGAAAATTACTAAAACTAATCAATGAATATAGTAAAGTTTCAGGATATAAAATCAACACGCAGAAATCCCTTGCATTCCTATACACTAATAATGAGAAAATAGAAAGAGAAATTAAGGAAACAATTCCATTCACCATTGCAATGAAATGAATAAAATACTTAGGATTATATCTACCTAAAGAAACAAAAGACTTGTATACAGAAAACTATAAAACACTTTTGAAAGAAATCAAAGAGGACACTAATAGATGGAGAAATATACCATGTTCATAGATCGGAGGAATCAATACAGTGAAAGTTAGTATACTACCCAAAGCAATCTATAGATTCAATGCAATCCTTATCAAGCTACCAATGGTATTTTTCACAGAGCTACAACAAATAATTTCACAATTTGTATGGAAATACAAAAATCCTCGAATAGCCAAAGCAATATTGAGAAAGAAGAATGGAACTGGAGGAATCAACCTGTTGACTTCAGGCTCTACTACAAAGCCACAGTCATCAAGACAGTATGGTACTGGCACAAAGACAGAAATGTAAATCAATGGAAATGGAAAGCCCAGAGATAAATCCACACACCTATGGACACATTATCTTTGACAAAGGAGGCAAGAATATACAGTGGAGAAAAGACAATCTTTTTAACAATGGTGCTGGGAAAACTGGTCAACCACTTGTAAAAAAATGAAACTAGAACACTTTCTAACACCATACACAAAGATAAACTCAAGATGAATTAAGGATATAAATGTAAGACCAGAAACTATAACACTCCTAGAAGAGAACATAGGCAAAACACTCTCTGACATAAATCATAGCAGGATCCTCTATGACCCACCTCCCAGAATATTGGAAATAAACGCAAAAATAAACAAATGGGACCTAATTAAAATTAAAAGCTTCTGCACAACAAAGGAAACTATAAGCAAGGTGAAAAGACAGCCTTCAGAATGGGAGAAAATAATAGCAAATGAAGCAACTGACAAACAACTAATCTCAAATATATACAAGCAACTCCTACAGCTCAATTCCTGAAAAAATAAAAGACTGAATCAAAAAATGGGCCAAAGACCTAAACAGACATTTCTCCAAAGAAGACATACAGAGGGCTAACAAACACATGAAAAGATGCTCAACATCACTCATTATCAGAGAAATGCAAATCAAAACCACTATGAGGTACCATTTCACGCCAGTCAGAAGGGCTGCTATCCAAAAGTCTACAAGCAATAAATGCTGGAGACGGTGTGGAGAAAAGGGAACCCTCTTATACTGTTGGTGGAAATGCAAACTAGTACAGCCACTATAGGGAACAGTGTGAAGATTCCTTAAAAAACTGGAAATAGAACTTCCTTATGGCCCAGCAATCCCACTGCTGGGCATATACACCGAGGAAACCAGAATTGAGAGACACGTGTACCCCAATGTTCATCGCAGCACTGTTTGTAATAGCCAGGACATGGAAGCAACCTAGATGTCCATCAGCAGATGAATGGATAAGAAAGCAGTGGTACATATACAGAATGGAGTATTAGTCAGCCATTAAAAAAGAATATATTTGAATCAGTTCTAATGAGGTGGGTGAAACTGGAGCCTATTATAGAGAGTGAAGTAAGCCAGAAAGAAAAACACAGTATAGAAACACACAGAAAATACAGTATAGAAAGTGAAAGTGGAGCCGCTCAGTCATGTCCAACTCTTTGCGACCCCATGGACTGTAGCCTACCAGGCTTCTCCATCCTTGGGATTTTCCAGGCAAGAGTATTGGAGTGGGTTGCCATTGCCCTCTCCAGTATACTGTATACCAATACAGTATACTAATGCATATATATGGAATTTAGAAAGATGGTAACGATAACCCTGTATGAGAGACAGCAAATGAGACACATGTATAGAACAGTCTTTTAGACTCTGTGGGAGAGGGCGAGGGTGGGATGATTTGGGAGAATGGCATTGAAACATGTATAATATCATATGTGAAATGAATCGCCAGTCCAGATTTGATGCATGATACAGGATGCTCGGGGCTGGTACACTGGGATGACCCAGAGGGATGGTATGGGGAGGGAGGTAGGAGTGGGGTTCAGGATGGTGAACACGTGTACACCCGTGCCAGATTCATGTTGAAGTATGGCAAAACCAATACAATATTGTAAAGTAAAAAAACAAATAAATAAATAAACTGAGGCCAGGGTCGGGGTGGGGGGCGGCGGGAAAGCATCATTTCTTCAGTGTTAAACCTGGTGACTCAGACAGTAAAGAATATGCTTGACTTGCAGAAGCCCCAGGTTCAATCCCTTGGTGAGGAAGATCATTTGCATATCCGAGGTTGTTAATATTTCCCCTGACAATCCTGATTCCAGCCTTGATTTATCCAGCCCAGCATTTTGCATAATATTTTCTGCATGGATGTTAAATAAACAGGGTAATAATATATAGTCACACCAGGATGTTACTGGTGATAGAAGCAAGGTCAAATGCTATAAAGAGCAATATTACATAGGAACGTGGAATGTTAGGTCCATGAGTTAAGGCAAATTGGAAGTGGTCAAACAGGAGATAGCAAGAGTTAACGCTGAAATTCTGGGAATCAGCGAACTAAAATGGCCTGGAATGGTGAATTAAACTCAGATAACCATTATATCAACTACTGTGGGCAGGAATCCCTTAGAAGAAATGGAGTAGCCATCATAGTCAACAGAAGAGTCCGAAATGCAATACTTGGATGCAATCTCAAAAATGACAGAATGATCTCTGTTCGTTTCCAAGGCAAACCGTTCAATATCATGGTAATCCAAGTCTAAGCCCTGACCAGTAATGCTGAAGAAGCTGAAGTTGAATATTCTATGAAGACCTACAAGAACTTTTAGAACTAACACCCCAAAAAGATGTCCTTTTCATTATACGGGACTGGAGTGAAAAAGTAGGAAGTCAAGAAACACCTGGAGTAACAGGCAAATTTGGCCTTGGAGTACAGAAGGAAGCAGGGCAAAGACTAATAGAGTTTTGCCAAGAGAAGGCACTGGTAATAGCAAAGACTCTCTTCCAACAACACAAGTGAAGACTCTACACACGGACATCACTAGATGGCCAACATCGAAATCAGACTGATTATATTCTTTGCATCCAAAGATGGAGAAGCTCTATACAGTCAGGAAAAAAAAGACTGGGAGCTGACTGTGGCTCAGATCATGAACTCCTTATTGCCAAATTCAGACTTAAATTGAAGAAAGTGGGGAAAACCACTAGACACTTCAGGTATGACCTAAATCAAATCCCTTATTATTATACAGTGGAAGTAAGAAATAGAGTAAGGGAGTAGATCTGATAGACAGAGTGCCTGATGAACTATTGATGGAGGTTCATGACACTGTACAGGAGACAGGGAACAAAACAATCCCCAAGAGAAAGAAATGCAAAAAGGCAAAATGGCTGTCTGAGGAGGCCTTACAAATAGCTGTGAAAAGAAGAGAAGTGAAAAGCAAAGGAGAAAGGAAAGATATACCCATTTTAATGCAGAGTTCCAAAGAATAGCAAGGAGAAATAAGAAAGCCTTCCTCAGGGATCAGGGCAAAGAAATAGAGGAAACCAATAGAATGGGAAAGACTAGAGATCTCTTCAAGAAAATTAGAGATACCAAGGGAACATTTCATGCAAAGATGGGCTCAATAAGGACAGAAATGGTATGGACCTAACAGAAGTAGAAGGTATTAAGAAAAGGTGGCAAAAATACACAGAAGAACTGTACAAATAAAGATCTCATGACCCAAATAATCATGATGGTGTGATCACTCACCTAGAACCAGACATCTGGAATGTGAAGTCAAGTGGCCCTTAGGAAGCATCACTCTGAACAAAACTGGTGGAGGTGATGGAATGACAGTTGAGCTATTTCAAATCCTAGAAGACGATACTGTGAAAGTGCTGCATGCAATATGTCAGCGAATTTGGAAATCTCAGCAATGGCCACAGGACTGGAAAAGGTCAGTTTTCATTTCAATCCCAAAGAAAGGCAATGCCAAAGAATCCTCAAACTACCGCACAATTGCACTCATCTCACATGCTAGTAAAGTAATGCTCAAAATTCTCCAAGCCAGGCTTCAGCAATATGTGAACCATGAACTTCCAGAGGTTCAAGCTGGTTTTAGAAAAGGCAGAGGAACCAGAGACCAAATTGCCAAAATCCGCTGGATCATGGAAAAAGCAAGAGAGTTCCAGAAAAACATCTATTTCTGCTTTATTGACTATGCCAAAGCCTTTGACTGTGTGGATCACAATAAACTGTGGGGAATTCTTCAAGAGATGGGAATACCAGACCACCTGACCTGCCTCTTGAGAAAGCTGTATGCAGGTCAGGAAGCAACAGTTAGAATTGGACATGGAACAACAGACTGGCTCAAATAGGAAAAGGAGTACGTCAAGGCTGTATATTGTCACCCTGCTTATTTAACTTATATGCAGAGTACATTATGAGAAATGCTGGGCTGGATGAAGCACAAGCTGGAATCAAGATTTCTGGGAGAAATATCAATAACCTCAGATATGCAGATTACACCACCCTTATGGCAGAAAGTAAAGAAGAACTAAAGAGACTCTTGATAAAAGTGAAAGAAGAGCATGAAAAGGTTGGCTTAAAGCTCAACATTCATAAAACTAAGATCATGGCATCGGTCCCATCACTTCATGGCAAATAGATGGGGAAACAGTGGCTGACTTTATTTTTCTAGGCTCCAAAATCACAGCAGATGGTGATTGCAGCCATGAAATTAAAAGATGCTTACTCCTTGGAAGGAAATTTATGACCAACATAGACAGCATATTAAAAAATAGAGACATTACTTTGTCAACAAAGGTCCATCTAGTCAAGGCTATGGTTTTTCTAGTAGTCATGTACTGATGTGAGAGTTGGACTATAAAGAAAGCCGAGTGCAGAAGAATTGATGCTTTTGATCTCTGATGTTGGAGAAGACTCTTGAGAGTCCCTTTGACTGCAATGAGATCCAACTAGTCCATCCTAAAGGAAATCAGTGCTGAATATTCATTGGAAGTACTGATGTTGAAGTTGAAACTCCAATATTTTAGCCACCTGATGTGAAGACCTGACTCATTTCAAAAGACCTGATGCTGAGAAAGATTGAAGGTGGGAGGAGAAGGAGACAACAGAGGATGTGATGGTTGGATGGCATCACTGACTCAATGGACATGAGTTTGGGTAAACTCCTGGAGTTGGTGTTGGACAGGGAGGCCTGGCATGCTGTGGTTTTGGGGTTGCAGGGAGTCGGACACGGCTGAGCAAATGAACTGAACTGAATATAGCCTTGACCTACTCCTTTTCCAGTTCTCAATCAGTCCGTTGTTCTATATCTGGTTCTAACTGTTGCTTCTTGTTCTGCATACAGGTTTCTCAGGAGATAGGTAAGACAGGGAGGCCTGGCATGCTGCGATTCATGGGGTCGCAAAGAGTCGGACACAACTGAGTGACTGATCTGATCTGATATCTTAGAGTAAGCTTATTTCATGAGTATTGAAAATATATATATGACCAGGTGTAAAATAGATAGCTTGTGGGAAGTTGCTATATAACACAGGGAGCTCAGCCTGGTGCTGTGTGACAACCTAGAGGAATGAGATGGATGTTGTGGGAGGGATGCTCAAGGGGAAGGGGACCTGGATTTGATCCCTTGGTCAGGAAGATACCCTGGAGATGGAAATGGCTACCCACTCCAGTATTCTTGTCTAGAGAATCCCATGGACAGAGGAACCTGGCAGGCTATAGTCAACGGGGTCACAAGAGTTGGACACAACTTAGCAACTAAACCACCACCACCATATGTAAAGTCATCTCTTGTGTTGTTGTAAAAGGGTGTTTGCTCTGACCAGTGCATTCTCTTAGTAGCATTGTTAGCCTTTGCACTGCTTCATTTTGTGCTTCAAGGCCAAATTTGCCTATTACAGCCAGGTATTTCTTGACTACCTACTTTTGCCTTCCAATCCCCAGTGATGAACAGAACATCTTTTATTGGTGTTAGTTCTAGGAGGTCTCCTAAGTCTTCACAGAACTGATCATCTTCAGCTTCTTTGGCATCAGTGGTGGCAGCCTATATTTGAATTACTGTGATATTCAACTACTGATTGGCTTGCCTTGGAAGTGAACCAAGATCATTTTGTCATTTTTTAGGTTGCACCCAAATACTGCGTTTGGACTCTTCTGTAGATTATGAGGGGTAGGTACTCCATTTCTTCTATGGGATTCTTGCCCATAGTAGTAGATATAATGGTCACCTAAATTACATTCACCTGTCCATTTTAGTTCACTGATTCCTAAGATGTTGATGTTTATTGTTAACTATCTCTTGCTTTACCACATCCAATTTACCTTGATTCATGGACCTAACATTCCAGGTTCCTATGTAATACTGTAGATGCTGAAGAAATCAAGAAGCGATGGAAAAAATACATGGAAGAACTATATGAAACATATCTTAATGAACCAGATAACTACGTCAGTGTAGTCAGTCATCCAGAGCCAGACATTCTGAAGTGTGAAGTCAAATGGACCTTAGGAATCACTGCTGTTAATAAAACTAATGTATGAGACAAAATTCCAATAGACTTATTTAAAACCTTAAGGATGTTGCTATCAAAGTGTTATACTCAATATGTCAGCAAATGTCTAAGACCCAGCAGTGGCCACAGGACTGGAAAAAAGGTCATTCCTCATCCCAGTTCCCAAGAAGGGTAGTACTAAAGAATGTGCTAACCATCAAACAATTACACTCATCTCCCATGCCAGTAAGGTCATGCTTAAAACTTTGAATGCTAGGCTTCAGCACAAGGTGAACCAAGAACTTTCAGATGCCTAAGCTGGATTTAGAAAAGGCAAAGGAACCAGAAATCAAATTGCCAACATTCGCTGGACCATAGAGAAAGCAAGGGAATTCCAGAAAAACATATACCTCTGTTTCATCGACTACATTAAAGCCTTTGGCTATGTGGATTATAATAAACTGTGGAAAACTCTTAAAAAGATAGGGATGTAATCAATAGTGAAGAAGTTTCCTGGATTAATAATTTGAGTGGAGCAAATAAGAAACTCACACTGGAAAAAATAATAGGTGACTGATCCCTTCATTGAAATACCTATCTTTCAAAAGATTATGACAAGAAAGATTGAAGAAATAATGACATTTCTTCATCTTAAAGATAACGCGGAAACTCTACTTCCTGCAGACAGAATTTCAAAAGATACTGTCTTTTGGATTATTTTCTACCAAAATTTAAATTGATATATATACCCAAACAGGAGTTATCACTTGATGAGACAATGATAAAGTGGAAAAGACAGGACAGATTCAAAAGCTGTAACCCTGAAAAATTTACAAACCATGGAATTTTGGTCAGTATGGTTAGTATGGATATATATGATATATATGCAAACTTAAGATTTATGTAAGTGAAGGAAAAAAACTGTGAGAAGCAATACTATCAATCATACAACCTTGTCTTGGTTTGGGCACCATATTTACCAAGACAATTATTACAACAGGGTGTCCACACCTGAAATATTGTTGAAAAATAAAACCAGAGTTTGTGGGAATATAAGAGAGAATCTTGCTGTACCAAACCAATTAGAGGAGAAATATAAATATCTACAGAAGGAAGAGATGACGTCCTTAAGGAAGGGAGAAGTGATTCTTCTTGTATGAAATAAGAGGCTAGTCTGCATGGTGACGACTATTCATGATGCCTGTACAGCATCTTCAGGAAAGAAGACAGGAGGACTGGCCATCAAATAACTAATCCCACTTATAATTTAGAGTATAATAAATACATGAAAGAAGTTGATCAATCTGATCAATATCTGGAAAACTTCAATATCCTCCATAAAACTCAAAAATGGTATAAGAAAGTGGGTTTTTAGTTAAGTAATTGCAGTTTATTCAATGCATTTAAAATTTATTGTAGCCTTAATACACAGTATAAAACGACTTGCAAGCAATTTCTGCTAGCAATTCCTAGAGAATAGGCAATTGATCATTCTGATGAATGCAGTGGTAGTCCCACATCTGGTTCTTGGGATATTTCTAAAAGAGCCCCCCCCCCCCCCCATCCCCGCAAAGATACGCCTTGTTGACTATCAGGTAAAATAAAAGAACATATTCTAGAGGAAACAATACCCACAGGACTTAAAAAAATGCTACTAGAAAGTGTAGAGTTTGCTCTTCCAGGGGAAAGCATAGTAAAAACATAGTATATTTGATTCTGTTCTCCTGCACAGAGATGCCTGCTATACTGCCTATCACACTCTAATGAAATATTAGGATTTTTTAGTAAGACATACACAAAGTTTCAAATAAATACATGAAATGCAAAAAACGTTGTGGATATTTACTCAAACACAGGTGTTTCATTATTCACTTAAATAGCAAATTGTCAGGCATTAGTTTCTACAAAATTCCCTTGGGTCAATAAAGTCTATTTTGTCTGATATGAGTATTGCTACTTCAGCTTTCTTTGAACTTTCGTTTGCATGGAATACCTTTTTCCATCTCCTCACTTTCGGTCTGTGTGTGCCCCTAGATCTGATATGGGTCTCCTGTAGACAACATACACATGGGCCATGCTTTTGTATCCATTCAGCTAATCAATGTCTTTTGGTTGGAGCATTTAATACGTTAACATTTAAGGTAATTATCAACATGTCTGTTCTTACTGCCATTTTCTTAATTGCTTTAGAGGTGTTTTTGTAGGTCGTTTTTCTTCCCTTCCTTTTTTGTTCTCTTCTCTCGTGACCTAATGACTATCTTTACTGTTGTATTTAGACTGTTTTTTTCTTTGTGTGTGTATGTATCTATTATAGATTATTGGTCTGTGGTTGCCATCACGTTTTGATATAGGATTCTACACACACACACTTGTTTTAATTTGCTTTTTAAATTAATTTTCAATGCATTTCCAACATCCTACATTCTCTGGCAGTTCTCAATGCCTCTTCACCTTATAGGTGTCTTAAATAGTGGCTTTTCAGAGACAGGGAGAAAAACATCCCTGAATAATCTGTAAATAAAATATCTTTCTTAATCCAGATGTAGTCTCAGAAATGTTTCTGTTTTTATTAATACTTTATTTCTGCTTATGAATTGTATGGGTTCCTTTATCTATTTTGGGTTATTAATCCATTCTCAGATACACGGTTTGCATTTTTTTTCTCCATCCCATTTATTGCCATTTTGTTTTGTTGATGATTTCCTTTGCTGAACAAAAGCTCTTCAGTTGAATATAATCCCACTTGTTTATAATTGGTTTTGTTCCCTGTGCTTTGGTGTTACATCACAAAAACCATTGCCAATGCCAATATCAAGGGGCTTTTACCCTATGTTTTACTTTAGAAATTTTATAGTTTTGAGTCTTACATTTCTCTTTAACCCATTTAAAGTTAATTACTATGCCATGAAGTTAAAAGGTGCTTGCTCTTTGGAAGAAAAACTATGACAACTCCAGATAGTGTATTAAAAAGCAGAGACACTACTTTGCCAACAAAGGTCCATATGGTCAAAGCTATGGTTTTTCCAGTAGTCAAGTAAAGATGTTGAGAGTTGGATCATAAAGAAGGCTGAGAGCCATATAATTGATGCTTTTGAACTGTGGTGCTGGAGTATACTCTTGAGATTCCCTTGGGCAGCAAGATCAAACCAGTCAATACTAAAAGAAATCAACCCTGAATGTTCATTGGAAGGACTGATGCTAAAGCTCCAATAGTCTGACCACCTGATACTAAGAGCCAACCAAGTGTAAAAGACCCTGATGCTGGGAAAGATTGAGGGCAGGAAGAGAAGGGGGAGATGGAGGATGAGACAGTTGGATGGCATCACTAATCCAATGGAGAGGAGTTTGAGTAAACTCTGGGAGATAGTTAAGGACAGGGAAGACTGGCATGCTGCAGTCCATGGGGTCACAGAGTCAAACATGACTTAGTGACTGAACAACAGCTATGTTTGGCAGAGGATATGATTCTATTTTCATTCTCTTGCATGTGAATGTCCAATTTCAAAATTTTAAGCCATCCCTTTTCTTGCTAAGACTTATTTCAGGAAGAGAGTCAGCATGGAGACCAATTAGAGTCAGTTATAGAGATAATAAGAGAAAAGGTGATGATAGACAAGTGTAGAGATAAGCTTGTGCATATGATACTTTTTTTCCTAAGGTAAATTTTATTCTCTTGGTGAAAGAAAGTGAATTAAAAAATAATTTAAACTTTAGCAGATAACCATTAAGAAAAGGAAACATACTGTAAAACAATGAAAGAAAATTAACATTTTGAGATGAAGGAATGCATTGATGAAAATGTGACATTTGAGCTGACAACACATTTGGTAAGAAGGATGTAACCTGGGACATATGTTTCCTTGATTGCTCTCTCTCCCATTTTCTTTGTGTTCCCTGCCTCTGGGAATACTCTTAAACATGCCCAGAGAAAGTGTAATTGGGCAAAGTCAACATTCTTAAACCAGTTTTTCCTAAATTTAGGAAGGAAGTCTTTATTTTTTTCCTCACATACTGTTTAGCATACTACAGAGCTGATGACCTCAGAACATGTTTTTTTTAGAATTCATATCATAATAGCAATTTATTTGATATACATGTTATTTGGTATGGAATTTTTTATTTCACATTGTGATAATACTTCTAGACAGCAAATTATAGTTTGTATACTATGCTCATTCTAGCCTAGTGTTCAAAAGGCAGCATAGTATAATTTTCCCTATCCCATAATATTTCTCTCACAAGGAAAATGGGGTAACCCATGTCACTATTGCTGTGGTATTATGGAAATCTCAAATTAAGAATTGGTAAGTGAAGCACAGGGTACAGGATGGTGAAGTACTCTACTTCTTCTATGTCCTAGAGGAAGTTCCTGTCATTCTTTGATGAGCCACATGAAACTGGGCAGGCAGTCAAGGCTGGGTGCAGAGAGAGGGTGTTAGGACTTAAAAGTGTGGGGTTTGGGTAAGCCTCTCAGGGTTCTTAAGGAACTTGTTGAGAGGAGGGGAGATTGTTCATCATTAGGCTGTTGGGGAAGTCACATCAAGAATTTACATTTATTTATAACCCTTTGAGTTGCTATTTAGGGTGTGAACTGGCATGACAGGCTTCTGTCAGTATAAAGTCACTTCTCGCCACCTGGCCAAACAAAATAGATGCCAAGTCTTCAATCTCATGGAGCAGCTTAGCCAAACTCTTAACATGTAACCAAACTAAAAGTCCCCTACCTTAACCTTCCAAGATACATAATTAGACTTTTCCTTGTGAATTGACAAAGTAGTGGCAAGCTCTTTCAAATGATACTTTTTAAATTTAGCACTCCTATGCTATTAAAAGCTTGAAGTCTCCTTTGGCACAGGTGTTGCATTATGGGACACATAGAATTGACATTAAAAGAATTCAAACCTTTAATCTCACTAACACATTTTTAGATCACCAGCTAGTACGTGAAAGACATATCCAAAATCTACCTGTGAGCTATGCCAAATTTTCAATTATAACTCTTGGGGTAAGAAACGTTTTGTTACACTCAAGGTATAATAGAGTAACGCTTATTGCTATAAGGAACAAACCCAAACATGTATAATGACTCAGCAATGATATATGCTTATTTCTTATTGAAAGAAATTTCAGATTGACAATTGATCTTTTCTAGGTGGTGATTCAGGAACTCAGTTTCATTGTATACTGCTACCCCACCTTATTTATAGTGTCTTCTAATATTATAATATTCATCTACATCAAAATGGTTAGGAAGTAAGAGAGTGGAAAACACATTTCCTTCTTAATATCTATTTAATCATGTCACCCATCTCTCATACTCACAATTCAAAACTGTCTCATGGGCTAACCATGTGGGACACCTCCTACTATATACACAAACAAAAAAAGTTTTATGATAAGCCATCAATGGACATTTAGGTTTATTCCATGTCTTGGCTGTTGTAGTGCTGCTATGAACATAGGAAGAGGAACCAGAGATCAAATTACCAACCTCCATTAGATTGTGGAAAAAGCAGGAGAATTCCAGAAAAACATCTATTTCTGCTTCATTGACTGTGAAGGCAATTTGTGAAGGCCTTTGACTGTATGGATCACAATAAACTGGAAACTTCTTAAAAAGATGGGAATACCAGACAATCTTACCTGCCTCCTGAGAAACCTGTATGCAGGTGAAGAAGCAACAGTTACAACCAGACATGGAACAATGGATTGGTTCCAAATTGGGAAAGGAGTATGTCAAGGCTGTATATTGTCACCCTATATATTTAACTTATATGCAGAGTATATCATGCTAAATGCCAGGCTGGAGGAATCACATGCTGAAATCAAGATTGCCAGGAGAAAAACCAGCAAATTCAGATATGCAGATGATATTACCCTTATGGCAGAAAGTGAAGAGGAACTGAAGAGCCTCTTGATGAAAGTGAAAGAGGACAGTGGAAAAGGTGGCTGAACAACAGAAACATTCAAGAAACTAAGATCGTAGTCTCAGATCCCATCACCTCATGGCAAATAGAGGAAGAAAAATGGAAACAGTGACAGATTTTATTTTCTTGAGCTCCAAAATCACTGTAGAGAAGGACGGGGAAGCCTGGAGTGCTGCAGTCCATGGGGTTGCAAAGAGTCAGATATGATGTAGTGACTGAAAAACAAGTGAGCATGGGGGTATGTATACCTTTTTGAATTTTAGTTTTGTCTAGATATATGCCCAGGATTGGGCTTCCGTGGTGGCTCAGTGGCAAAGAACCCACCTGCCAATGCAGGAGACATGGGTTCAACCTCTGGGTTGGCAGTATTCCTCTGGAGAAGGAAATAGCTACCAGCACCAGTATTTTTGCTGGGAAAATCCTGTGGATAGAGGAGCCTGACAGTCTATACTCCTTAGGGCTGCAAAAGAGTTGGACATTACTTAGTGACTAAACAACAATGTCCACAATGTCCAGGAGTGGGGTTGCTGGATCATGTGGTAACTCTATTTTTTGGTTTTTGAGGAATCTCTGTACTTATTTTCATAGTGGTTGCACCAATTTACATTCCCACCATGATGGTAGGAGGATTCCCTTTTATCCACACTCTTCCCAGCATTTACTTTAGACTTTTTAATGATGGCCATCCTGGTGGGAGGTGGTACTTTGTTGTAGTTTGATTTGCATTTCTATAGGAAACTATTTTTGTGACCTGGAATATATAGAAAGTGTTAAAACTGGTCATAGACAGAACTAAGCATAAAAAACTGATAAACCAGAATTCATTATAAGTAATAATTCTGCTCATTGAAATGCATAATAAAGAAAATGAATATATAGTGCACTTTCTGGGAGAAAATATTTGTAAAATACATATCTAAGCAAATACAGGTATCACTTCAGTTCAGTTCAGACACTTGGTCGTGTCCAACTCTTTGCAACCCCATGAACCGTAGACACGCCAAGCATCCCTGTCCATCACCAACTTCCTGAGTTTACCCAAACTCATGGCCATTAAGTCAGAGATGCCATTTAACCATCTTATCTGCTGTCATCCCCTTCACCTGCCCTCAATCTTTCCCAGCATCAGGGTCTTTTCAAATGAGACAGCTCTTCACATCAGGTGGCCAAAGTATTGGAGTTTCAGCTTCAACATCAGTCCTTCCAATGAACACCCAGGACTGATCTCCTTTAGGATGGACTGGTTGGATCTCCTTGCAGTCCAAGGGACTTTCAAGAGTTTTCTCCAACACCACAGTTCAAAAGCATCAATTATTCAACACTCAGCTTTCTTTATAGTCTAACTCTCACATCCATACATGACTACTGGAAAAATCATAGCCTGGACATTTGGTGACAAAGTAATGTCTCTGCTTTTTAATATGCTGTCTAGGTTGGTCATAACTTTCCTTCCAAGGAGTAAGTGTCTTTTAATTTCATGGCTACAGTCACCATTTGCAGTGATTTTGGAGCCCCCCAAAATAACATCTCTGATTATTTCCATTCTTTCCCCATCTATTCGCCATGAAGTGATGGGACCCGAAGCCATGAACTTAGTTTTCTGAATGTTGAGCTTTAAGTCAACTTTTTCACTCATCTCTTTCACTTTCATCAAGAGGCTCTTTAGTTCTTCTTCACTTTCTGCCATAAGAGTGGTGTCATCTGCATATCTGAGGTTATTGATATTTCTCCCAGTAATCTTGGTTTCAGCTTGTGTTTCATCCAGCCCAACATTTCTCATAATGTATTCTGCATATAAGTTAAATAAGCAGGGTGAGAATATACAGCCTTGATATACTCCTTTTCCTATTTGGAACCAGTCTGTTGTTCCATGTCCAGTTCTAACTGTTGCTTCCTGACCTGCATACAGCTTTCTCAAGAGGCAGGTCAGGTGGTCTGGTATCTGCATCTCTTTCAGAATTTTCCACAGTTTATTGTGATCCATACAGTCCTAAAGGCAATAGTCAATAAATGCATAGTCAATAAAGCAGAAATGGGTGTTTTTCTGGAACTCATTCAATTTTTCAATGATCCAGTCGATGTTGGCAATTTGATCTCTGGTTTCTCTGCCTTTTCTAAAACCAGCTTAAACCTCTGGAATTTCATGGTTCACATATTGCTGAAGCCTGGCTTGGAGAATTTTGAGCATTACTTTACTAGTGAGTGAGATGAATGCAATTGTGTAGTAGTTTGAGCATTGTTTGGCATTACCTTTCTTTGGGATTGGAATGAAAACTGACCTTTTCCAGTCCTGTGGCCACTGCTGAGTTTTCCAAATTTGGTGACATATTGAGTGCAGCACTTTCACAGCATCATCTTTTAAGATTCGAAACAGCTGAACTGGAATTGCATTGCCTCCACCAGCTTTCCTTGCAGTGATGATTTCTAAGGCCCACTTGACTTCCCAGTCCAGGATGTCTGGCTCTAGGTGAGTGATCACACCATCGTGATTATCTGGGTCATGAAGATCATTTTTGTACAGTTCTTTGGTGTATTCTTGCCACCTCTTCTTAATATCTTCTGCTTCTGTCACGTCCATACCATTTCTGTCCTTTATTGTGCCCATCTTTGCATGAAATGTTCCCTTGGTATCTCTAAGTTTATTGAAGAGATTTCTAGTCTTTCCCATTCTATTGGTTTCCTCTATTTCTTTGCACTGACCACTGAGGAAGGCTTTATCTCTCCTTGCTATTCTTTGGAACTCTGCATTCAAATGGGTATATCTTTCATTTTCTCCTTTGCCTTTCACTTCTCTTCTTTTCACAGCTATTTGTAAGGCCTCCTCAGACAGCCATTTGCCTTTTTGCATTTCTTTTTCTTGGGGATGGTCTTGATCCCTGTCTCCTGTACAATGTTAGGAACCTCCACCCATAGTTCAACAGGCACTCTATCAGATCTAGTCCCTTAAATCTATTTCTCACTTCCACTGTATAGTCATAAGGGATTTGATTTACTCATACCTGAATGGTCTAGTGGTTTTCCCCACTTTCTTCAATTTAAGTCTGAATTTAGCAATAAAGTGTTCATGATCTGAGCCACAGTCAGCTCCCAGTCTTGTTTTTCCTGACTGTATAGAACTTCTCCGTCTTTGGCTGCAAAGAGTATAATCAATCTGATTTCGGTGTTGACCATCTGATGATGTCCATGTGTAGAGTCTTCTCTTGTGTTGTTGGAAGAGGTTGCTTGCTATGAGCAGTGCATTCTCTTGGCAAAACTCTATTATCCTTTGCCCTGCTTCATTCTGTACTCCAAGGCCAAATTTGCCTGTTACTTCAGGTATACAGAACATATAAAGGCTTCCATAACTTAATCTTAAATTTGAAAACAAATGAGGAAAATATGTGCATAGAGACTTCAGAAATGCATGGCTAATAAGCATTGGAAAAAAATTATCAACATACAAAGTCCTCAGGGTATTACAACTTAAAACCATTATGAAATACAACTACACTCTCACGAAGATGAATAAAACTTAAAGAGACCTATAATACCTGATGTTGCCAATGATATAGAAAAATATGAACTCTCAGAAACATTTTGTGGGGTTGTAATCTGGTGCTTCAGAGAAGGCAATGGCAACCCACTCCAGTACTCTTGCCTGGAGAATTCCATGGATGGAGGAGCCTGGTAGGCTACAGTCCGTGGAATCGCTAAAAGTCAGACATGACTGACTGACTTCACTTTCATTTTTCACTTTCATGCATTGGAGAAGGAAATAGCAACCCACTCCAGTAGTCTTGCCTGGAGAATCTCAGGGACAGGGGAGCCTTTTGGTCTTCTGTCTATGGGGTCGCACAGAGTTGGACACGACTGACGTGACCTAGCAAGCAAGCAAGCAATCTGGTGCTTTTTTTGTGTGTGTAAAAATGTTAAGTTTCTTATAAAACTTAACATACATCTGCTCTATAACCTGCTGTGATATTGTGATTTATGATAAGGGATAAATATTTGATATTTTCCCTCATTCCTGGCACAGACTTCCTAAAATCTGAGGAATTTATTGATTTATAAAAGTTATAAAGTTATCTTGGTATTTATAATAAATTTTTGCCATCCATACCTGACTTTATGCTAGTGAGGTGATGCTTGGAAACCCCCTTAGTATGAGAACTGTTTGCCAGGGCAACCAACCCTGTGATTAGAGGGTTGGAACTTCAGACCCACCTGCAGACCTCTAAGAGTAGGAGAGGGGCTGGAAGTTGATATTACTCCCTAGCAGGCAAGAATCTGATCAATGACACATACATAATGAGGCTTCCATAAAAATCCTAAAACTGAAAGGTTCAGGAAGATTCCATATTGGTGAACACAAGAGATACCTCAACTCTTGCCACATGCCTTGCCATGTGCATCCATTCCACCTTGCTGATACTGAGATGTATCTTTTATAATAAAATGATTATCTAGGGCATAAACCATTTTCCTGAGCACTCTTATCCAAGCAATGTATCGAATGTGAGGAGGAAGTCATGGGACCCTTAAATTTATTACTAATCAGAAGAACAGCTGATGACCTGGACTTGTTGTTGGTTCTAAAGTCAGGGGAGGGGCAGTCTTGAGGGACTGAGCCCTTAAATCTTGGGACATGGTACTAATTTCCTGTAGAGAGTATCAGAACACAACTAACAGATAAACAGGGAGATAGATCAATATATGACAAAACAAATAGTAAAAAAAGTAAAATATTAATTTTGATAAGATAGACTATATTTTTGAAAATGTTTGTAATTAAATATTAACAATTTGGAGTATTTGGATCAACAGTCATATTTTTCCTTGTTAAATACACTTAGTTGAAATCATAGGTTTGTACCAATTTGAAATATTGAATCTAGTTATATTTTCAGACTCTAATTAAATGTTATAATTAGAAGAATGATTTATGAAAAAATTAAGGTTTTTGTAAGTGTTTTATTTAAATATTTTTAAATGGCTTATTTTTCTAATGTTTTCTCTCATTTAAAAAATAAAATTATGTCATTTTCTACCAAAAACTCAAAGTTACTTTATACTACCTAAAACTCAAAGTTACTTTATAAGTTATTTACTCTCTTAGAATTTAAGGCCTTTAATTCCTCCTCTATTATAATTTTATGTTAAAATCATATAGATTTGGGAAATCTTACAGTGAATTATTTTCCTCTTCAATATTTGAAATATTCAACATTTGAAAGAAACACAACTTCTGCACTTAATAAGCCAGAAATTATTTCCATTTTATAGGATGAAATCTGAGATGCAAAGATATCAAGAAGTTTCTCCAGTTTAAATGATGAGGAGTGGCACATTATGTTACTATGAGTATAGCACTTACTAAAAGATAAACAGAATTTTTTTTTATTTAAAAATCACAAACAAAAGCGGATTATGGTAATCAAGGGCTTCACTAATAGCTCAGTTGATAAAGAATCTGTCTGCAATGCAAGAGACCCTGATTGGATTCCGGGGTTGGGAAGATCCATTGGAGAATGGATAGACTATCCACTCCAGTACTCTTGGGCTTCTCTTGTAGCCCAGCTGATAAAGAATCCATCTGCAATGTGGGAGACCTGGGTTCCATTCCTGGGTTGGGAATATTCTTGCCTAGAGAATTCCATGGACAGTATAGTCCATGGGTTTGCAAAAAGTTGGACATGGCTGTGGGACTTTCACTTTCATGGTAATCAATTACTATATCGAGTTATTTTACTCTGTTACTTTTACAGAATTGACAAATTTTAGGCTATTTTAATTGGGAAGAAACAACATAAGTACAGTGATGCCTCCATGAGTTTACAATTTTAGTGCTTATTGTCTTTAATTATAGAAATCTTAAAAATGAGTTTCTATGCAGTAATTGTAATTATGGTCAAATTTCAATAACAGATGTTTGCTTAAGTAAATCTTTGTGCCATTAAATGAGTATCTATCTAGCGAGAGAGATGGAATGATGGATCAAGTCTCAATAAGAAATAAACTTAAAAGCTCAGAAACATCAGTTGACTTGTGAAAGACTTTTGTAATAAAGAGCAATTCTTTAGGGAGTCCTATTGTTTTGGCACTATCAAGAATGAGGTTTACAATAGGAGGAAATACCATCAACACCAGGTAAGCCTGAAAAAGTGATGAAATGAACTATGCAACTTTAAACAAAAATGCTGGGCACTGTTGACGTATATAGAACTTGATTAGTGTTCTAAATCTTGGCTAGAAGAGAGCAGAATATTCACCTAGAGTGTGCACAGTACAGGAGATACAATACCTTAACAGAAAATGGTTATGTTGTTCAGAGCTGGAGACAGATCCTGGGCAACCAAAGGGAATAAACATGTACACACTTCTTTTGGGAACTAAAATCATTCTGAAACTTAAAGTTTCTCAGTCGTGTCTGACTCTTTGCTACCACATTGTCAGTCCATGGAGTTCTCCAGGCTAGAATACTGGAGTGGGAGGCTTTTCCTTTCTCCAGGGGATCTTCCCAATCCAGGGATTGAACCCAGGTCTCCTGCATAGCGGGTACATTCTTTACCAGCTGAGCTACAGGGGAAGACCAAGAATACTGGAGTGGGTAGTGTATCCCTTCTCCAGCGGATCTTCCCTACTGACAAACCAAAGCAGGGTCTTCTGCATTGCAGGTGGATTCTTTACCAACTGAGCTACCAGGGAAACCCTTAAAAAACAACTTCACAGTATTGTTAATATATGTGATTAGTTTTACCAGTGGGAAGTGTCCTGTTTTTCCCTCTTTGGTTAAGGCCAAACTAGATCAAATGAAATATATCTGGAATACACAGAAAGATACAGTTCAAGAAAGTTAATAAATGCAATTGATTACTGTGTGGGAAGAATGTTAATTGATTTCTCTAGAGGTAATTTAAGATAGGTTAAATTCTCATCTGGCAAGAGTAGTTTTATTTAGTTCAGGAATATAGGATCAAGAGCTTCTTAAATGTCTTGAAGTTCTATATCCAAAGATCCACGTTCAAAATAAATGATCATGTTCATAATATGTACGTTTTGTAATAATAAATTCTAAAACTATTCTTAAGGAAAGGATTGATACTTAAGTTTCTTTGATACAAGCAAAGATAAGAATCCTCCAGATTGCTATAATCCATGCCCTTAAAATATTACTTTACTTCAAATATTTGCTCACTGGACCAAAGCATTAGGATAAAAGTCATAACTGAAATTTCCATTTCAAGTCTTGGAATTTCCAATTCAAGTTAGAAATTTCCAACTCCAAGTCTTGCTTTAGAGTTACATTATCATTTACATGTCAATGTGAAATAGTACACACACAAATTTACTGTTTGTAAAGCATATATGGCAGAGAAGGCAATGGCGCCCCACTCCAGTTCTCTTGCCTAGAAAATCCCATGGATGGAGGAGCCTGGTATCCTGCAGTTCATGGGGTTGCTAAGAGTCCAACACGACTGAGCGATTTCACTTTCACTTTTCACTTTCATACATTGGAGAAGGCAATGGCAACCCACTCCAGTGTTCTTGCCTGGAGAATCCCAGGGACAGGGGAGCCTGGTGGGCTGCCGTCTATGGGGTCGCATAGAGTCGGACACGACTGAAGTGACTTAGCAGCAGCAGCAGCAGCAGCAAAGTATATATGGATGTGAGAGTTGGACTATAAAGAAAGCTGGGTGCTAAAGACTTGATGCTTTTAAACTGTGGTGTTGGAGAAGATTCTTGAGAGTCCCTTGGACAACAAGGAGATCCAACCAGTCAATCCTAAAGAAAATCAGTCCTGACTATTCATTGGAAGGACTGATGTTGAAGCTGAAACTCCAATACTTTGGCCACCTGATGCAAAGAAATGACTCATTGGAAAAGACCCTGATGCTGGGAAAGACTGAAGGCAGGAGGAGAAGGGGACTGCAGAGGATGAGATGGTTGGATGGCATCACCAACACAATGGACATGAGTTTGAGTAAGCTCTAGGAGTTCGTGATGGACAGGGAAGGCTGGTGTGCTGCAGTCCATGGGGTCACAAAGAGTCGGACATGACTGAGTGACTGAACTGAACTGAACTGGTTATCTGCTCATTTTTTTGTTTGTTTGGTTCATAAATATGAGTGATTTAGTGAAAGATGCATGTTAATCCCAGGACAACGTATTTTCAAAGAGACTTTGGCTTTTATTAATACTTTTTAATGAAAAAACTGGTTATTTACTTTTTATATACAAGTAAAACTAATCATGCTGTAATAAAAATAGCAAATGATTCATTTCCTGTGAATCAAAATGTAGAAAGTTTATAATATGTGTGTAAATATTTACTTACAAAATTGGGCTGGTTTTACATTGGTAAATACTGGTTTAACAAAAGAGCTTTAGGTTCACTGGTTTATTTTCAGTCCCACTGAAAAACAGGTGCTAGAGGTTTTCCCCACTTTAACTCCTTAACTTCTTAGGTGCCTGAGAAGGTAAAGAATCCACCTGCAATGTGGGAGACCTGGGTTCGATCCCTGGGTTAGGAAGATCCTCTGGAGGAAGGCATGGCAACCCACTCCAGTATTCTTGCCTGGAGAATGCCCATGGACAGTAGACTGGTGGGCTACACAGTCCATGGGGTCACAAAGTGTCAGACACAACTGAGAGACTAAGCACAACAGTAGTATCAGTACATAGTAGAAATCACCAAGGAGCTTTTAACAAATTCGGGTATGATGTTATCACTTCAGACCCATTACAACAAAATGTTTTTGGCAAGTGGTTTTTGAAATGGGCAGTTCTGTTTTAAATATTTTACCATGTGATTTATATGCATTCATGGTTGAGACTTGAATGACTTTTCAACATTAATATGGCTTTCAGACTAAGGCACTGCCATCATCTGGCAGTTTGTTAGAAAGACAGAAACTCAGACTGTGCTCTAAATCTACTGAATTGGAATTTACATTTTAATTAGGTCTCCAGATGATGCATTTGCACAGTAAAGTATGAGAGTTCTGAGACACTGCAAAGGAGTTTGTGTGCTGGTAGAAATAGGCTTCCCTGGTAGCTCAGCTGATAAAAGGTTTGCCTGCAAAGTGGGAGACCTGGGCTCCATTCCTGGGTTGGGAAGATCTCCTGGAGGAGGGCATGGCAACCCACTCCAGTATTCTAACCTGTATAATCCCCATGGACAGAGGAGCCAGGTGGGCTACAGTCCATGGGGTTGTGAAGAGTCTGACACAACTGAACAACTAAGCGCAGCACAACACAGAATTAAGTATAGCTGAACAAAGTGTATAAATTCTTTAAATAAAAGTAGGTGAATGTAAGGTCCTGGATGAGGAACAGCCTTCCACATATAACAATGACAACAGGTGCTAGTAAATCTCCATCTCACAGGCTGTGTGGACTCTAGGTATTGGGAGCCTGTCATGCAGTCTCATTGGAACATAAGCAACTTGGAGCACACTTTGCCATAGCTGACCAACCACTGGATGCCAACTTTGCACACTTTGTCTGCACACCTTTAACCTGTGAGGTGAGCCTGCTTAGTCCTTTTTAGTGAAACCCTCTCCCTCACCAGCAGCTCTTGCAACAGTAGAGAAATTTGGGTGAGATGATCTATTTCTTCCTCTAGTTTTTCCCCATCTATTTTTTGTTGCATATATTCTATCTTGTTTCCTTCCAGATTTTAGCCTTTTAATTTAAAAATCATTTATATTCTTGAAATGTCCAACTCTTACAAAAAATGATTTGGCTTTCAATTAATTGTGTTTGTTATAATTGTGAAATATTACTTATAATCTCAAAGGCAGGATATTTTAGTTTCTTTATATAACTTTCTGTAAGGTTTTGAATTGTAAGGAAATTAATGTCTGACATTGTATATAGGAAAGAAAGAACAGAGGACAACCTTTAAGGGAGACTGGCAAATCCATGTGTTTAGCAATAAATTGTGTGGCTAGCTCTGGGTAGTTATGTTTAGAATATCAGAATAGTACTCAGATCTATTAATATGTTTGTTTGGTGCTTGTATATAAAGAATATTTATATTTCTTTTTAACTCTCAGGGACTATAATTTTAATGATATTTGTTGGTTTATTACCTCCTGTGAGGGAAAAGTAAAATGAAATGAAATTTGGATTCACTTAGTAGTAAACACAAACACTTTATAAACCTTCAAGCACTCGCTACTTAAAAACAAAAATTACATCTTTATCATGGTATCCTTAATCTCCAATAGGAACTTCATAATAGGGTAATTTCATAACCAGACTTTATTACATATAGAACATTTTCTTTCAGTAGGGTGACACCTAACTGGTATAGATAGGCAAATATCTACTAGAGTTCAAGATTGTCTTGTATCATTTCTTATCAGAATACAAATGGTCTAAATCAGACAAGATGCTGATCTTGGTCTAGCTCAAAATACACAGATATTCAGTGCCAGAATCATTTGATTATATTATTTATCTTTGATATTATTTTGAAAAGAAAATCAATGTTAAGCTGTATCTACATAAAGGACTATTATTAAAACATGTTTTATGCCCAACACAAGTATATGTTCATATTCAATTTGATTGCATAATAAATGAAACTAAGCCATGGATCATTTACAGAACAATATTACTGAGTAAATTAGGCAAGCCTTAAATGGTTTGATAGAATTCCCACACTTAGCCCCTAAATCAACTGGTGTGGGTTAATTATGACTATTTTACATCCAAACATGCAGGGATCCAAGTTCAAGTTTCCTTGATCTTCAGATGCCACTGCAGCATCTCAATGCCTGAGATCCAACTTTGTCAAGATAGGAGAATGAGTTTTACTAACATTTATCTAACTGGAACAGAAATGAATGCTCATGTCCTTGTGAAAAGGTAATAAGCAGGAAGTGTATCTATCAAAGATATCATAATGTAAATCTCATGATTTTATATATATATATATATGCTTGAGATATGTGTGTATATATAGCACATGTATGAGGAGAAGGGAACAACAGAGGATAAGATGGCTGGATGGCATCATCGACTCGATGGAAGTGAGTTTGAGTGTACTCTGGGAGTTGGTGATGGACAGGGAGGCCTGCTGCTGCTGCTGCTGCTGCTAAGTCGCTTCAGTCGTGTCCGACTCTGTGCGACTCCATAGATGGAAGCCCACCAGGCTCCCCCGTCCCTGGGATTCTCCAGGCAAGAATACTGGAGTGGGTAGCCATTTCCTTCTCCAATGCATGAAAGTGAAAAGTGAAAGGGAAGTCACTCAGTTGTGTCCGACTCTTAGCGACCCCATGGACTACAGCCTACCAGGATCCTCCATCCATGGGATTTTCCAGGCAAGAGTACTGGAGTGGGGTGCCATTGCCTTTTCCCAGGGAGGCCTGGTGTGCTGCAATTCATGGGGTCGCAAAGAGTCAGACACGACTGAGCAACTGAACTGACTGACTGAACTGATAGCACACACACACATACACACATATATATATATATATATAAAATGTACACATATGTGTACTAAGTGTGTATATATATATATACCACTTAGGTAGTGTTTAGAATCCATTTTTTACCTACCTTCATTTCTTTAATTAACAATATAGGGAAAGGGATCAAGACAGTGGAAGAGTAGGATGCCGAGCTTACCTCCTTCCACAAATACATCAGAAACACATCTACAAGAGGAATGATTTGTACAGAACATCAACTGAATGCTCGCAAAGGACCTATGACCTCCAAAAAGGCAAGAAATCCTCCACATAACTGGGTAGGACAAAAGAAAAAGGGAAGGGAAGAGGAAAGAATCAGGAGGGCTCTGCACCCCAGGGAAGGAGCTGTAAAGGAAGACAGGTGCCCCCACCTTGGGAAGTCCCCTCATTGGTGGGGAGATCAGCCTGGATATGGAGGGAAGTTTTAGCTAGCCAAGGCAATCACAGAAGGAAAGGAAACAAATAATCCAAATTGGAATAGAAGAAGTAAAACTGTCATTGTTTGCAGATGACATGATACTATAAATAGAAAATCTTCAAATCCTATCAGAAAATTACTAGACCTCAATGAATTTGGTAAGGTTATAGGATACAACATTAAATACAGAGAATCTGTTGTATTTCTATACACTAACAACAAAAGATCAGAAGGAGAATTTAAGGAAACAATCCCAATTACCATTGCGTCAGAAAGAATAAAATACTGAGGAATAAGCCTACTAAGGAGGCAGAAGACTTGTGCTCTGAAAAACTAAAATATCAATGAAACAAATAGAAGATGACACAAGCAGATGGAAAGAAATATCATGTTATTGGTTTAGAAGAGTCAAATGTTGTCAAAATGATTATACTACCCAAAACAATCTACAGATTCAACAAAATCCCTATCAAATTACCTATGGCAAGCATTTTTCACAGAACTAGGACAAAAAATTTTCTAATTTGTAAGGATACATAAAAGACTCCAAATAACTAAAGAAAATCTCTCAAGAAAAACAGATATAGAAGAATCAGACTCCCTGACTTCAGATTATACTACAAAGCTATAGTTATCAAGACAGTACAGTATTGACACAAAAACAGAAATGTAGATCAATGGAAGAGGATAGAAAGCCCAGAAACAAAATGCACTTATGGTCAATTAATTTATAACAAAAGAGGCAAGAATATACAATGGAGAAAAGACAATAAGTGGTTCTGGGGAAACAGGACAGCTATATGTACAAGAAAAAAAATTAGAAATTCCCTAACACCACACACCAAAAATTAATTAAAAATGGATTGAAGACCTAAATGTAAGACTAAATATTGTTACACTCTTAGAGGAAAACAGGCAGAATGCTGCTAAGTCACTTCAGTTGTGTCCAACTCTGTGCAACCCCATAGACAGCGGCCCACCAGGCTCCCCCGTCCCTGGGATTCTCCAGGCAAGAACACTGGAGTTGGTTGCCATTTCCTTCTCCAATGTATGAAAGTGAAAAGTCAAAGTGAAGTCGTTCAGTCGTGTCCAACTCTTCACGACCCATGGACTGCAGCCCACCAGGATCCTCCATCGGTGGGATTTTCCAGGCAAGAGCACTGGAGTGGGGTGCCATTGCCTTCTCACTCTAACATGAATCACAGCAATATTTTTTTTTTGGATTGACCTCCTTGCTTCTTCTGCTGCTACTGCTGCTGAGTCGCTTCAGTCATGTCCGACTGTGCAATCCCAGAGATGGCAGCCCACCAGGCTTCCTTGTCCCTGGGATTCTCCAGGCAAGAACACTGGAGTGGGTTGCCATTTCCTTCTTCAATGCATGAAAGTGAAAAGTAAAAGTGAAGTCGCTCAGTTGTGTCCGACTCCTAGTGACCCCATGGCCTGCAGCCTACCAGGCTCCTCTGTCCATGGGATTTGCCAGGCAAGAGTACTCCTTGAGTAATGGGAAAAAAAAAAAAGTAACCTATTTAAACTTAAAAGTTTTTTTTTTTTTTTCCACCAAAGGAAGTCATAAATAAAACAAAAAGAAAACCCAAAGAATGGGAGAAAATATTTAAAAATGAAATGACTGATGAGAGATTAATCTCCAAATTATACAGGCAGTTCATGCAGCTCAATTTCAAAAAAGCAAAAACCCAGTCAAAAAGTGGGCAGAAGATATAAATAGATATTTCTTCAAAGAGGACAGATGGCCAAATAGCATATGAAAAAGTGCTCAGTATTGCTAATTATTAGAGAAATGCAAATCAAAACTAATCAGATATTATCTCTCAACTGTCAGAATGGCCATCATCAGAATATCTACAAACAATAAATGCTGAAGAGGATATGGAGAAAAGGGAACCCCTGTATGCTGTTAGTGGCAATGTAGTATAATACAACCGCTGTGGAGGTTGTATTAATTATTAATTTAATTATTAAATTAAGATGGAGGTTACTTTAAAAAAATGAAAATAGAACTACCATATGACCCAGCTATCCCTCTTGTAGGCATATATCCAGAGAAAACCTTAATTCAAAAATATATATGTACCCCAATTTTCATTGCAGCACTATTTACAATAGCCAAGACATGGAAACAAGCTAAGTGTTCATCAACAGAGGAATGGATAAAGAAGACATGGTACATATATATGATGGATTATTACTCAGCCATTAAAAAGAATGAAATAACATCATTTGCAGCAACATGGATGAATCTGGAGATTATCATGCTAGAGAAATAATTAAAAGAGAGAAAGACAAATAAATGATATTGCTTGTATGTAAAAACCAAAAAATATAGAAATGATCTTATTTGCAAAACAGAAATAGACTCACAGAATTAGAGAATGAATTTATGATTACCAGATGGGAAGGGAGTTGGGAAGGATAGACTGGGAGTTTGGGATCGACATGTTCACATTTCTATATTTAAAATAATCAACAAGGACCTACTATGTAGTACAGGGAACTACACTCAATATTCTGTAATAACCTACATGGGAAAAGAATCTGAGAAAGAATATATATATATATATATATATACACACACATATATATATATATATATATATATATATATATATTACTTGTAACAAACACAACATTGTAAATCAAGTATATTCCAATATGAAATAAAAATTAAATTAAAAAATTTATGGTAGGAGTATTACTGGAACTCATTCCTACATTGTAAAAAGTAGCAATAATAACTCTAAGCAGAAGTTCCTGAAAACTACAGAAATATATTCCCCCCTCCAAACTGAAAGTCTCAAACATATTCTTAACCAAGCCCCAAGTTTGCAAGCACTCTTGTGCTATCCTACAGAAGTACCATACATCCTTCCAAAGGGCCTGGTTGATACCAGTGAAGTGGTAGCATGTGTCTGCAAGTAAATCCTTAAGCTATGTCAGTTGAATAATCTTGTGTAAACAGAGGCAGGAATATTTGGTAATGTTATGAAATGTAGCTTTATCTTTATGGTTCATGTTGGAAAGGATTGATTTTTGTGGTAATTTTAAAGATAAGTAAATTCTTGTTGCTAATGCTACTGAATTGATATTTATGAAGATACACATAAGAGTAACATGTTATTCTCATAATTTTATTATTAGATTAAGATTATAAATAAAATGAACTGACTGGAAAGTAAATTAAGCAAATGACTTACTTAAAAGTTGTGAAACAAAATTTTTTAAAGGAACATTGTATAAGCTGACTGTATAGAGTTTCTCCATCTTTGGCTGCGAAGAATATAATTAGTCTGTTTTCGGTGTTGACCATCTGTTGATGTCCATGTGTAGAGTCTTCTCTTGTGTTGTTGGAAGAGGGTGTTTGCTATGATCAGTGCATTCTCTTGGCAAAACTCTATTAGCCTTTGCCCTGCTTCATTCTGTATTCCAAGGCCAAATATCCCTGTTTCTTGACTTCCTACTTTTGCATTCCAGTCCTCTATAATGAAAAAGACATCTTTTTTGGTGTTAGTTCTAAAAGGTCTTGTAGGTCTTCATAGAACCGTTCAACTTCAGCTTCTTCAGTGTTACTTGTTGTGGCCTAGGCTTGGTTTACCATGATATTGAATGGTTTGTCTTGGAAATGAACAGAGATCATTCCATCGTTTTTGAGATTGCATCCAAGTACTGCATTTTGGAATCTTTTGTTGACCATGATGACTACTCCATTTCTTCTAAGGGATTCCTGCCCACAGTAGTAGATATAATGGTCATCTGAGTTAAATTCACCCATTCCAGGCCATTTTAGTTCGCTAATTCCTAGAATGTCAACGTTCACTCTTGCCATCTCCTGTTTGACCACTTCCAATTTGCCTTGATTCATGGACCTGAAGTCTCCAAGGGACTCTCAAGAGTCTTCTCCAACACCACAGTTCAAAAGCATCAATTCTTTGGTGCTCAGCCTTCTTCACAGTCCAACTCTCACGTCCATACATGACCACTGGAAAAACCATAGCCTTGACTAGATGGACCTTTGCTGGCAAAGTAATGTCTCTGCTTTTTAATATGCTATCTAGGTTGGTCATAACTTTCCTTCCAAAGAGTAAGTTTCTTTTAATTTCATGGCTACAATCACCATCTGTAGTGATTTTGGAGCCCAGAAAAATAAAGTCTGACACTGTTTCCACTGTTTCCCCATCTATTTCCCATGAAGTGATGGGACCAGATGCCATGATCATCGTTTTCTGAATGTTGAGCTTTAACTCAACTTTTTCACTCTCCACTTTCACTTTCATCAAGAGGCTTTTGAGTTCCTCTTCACTTTCTGCCATAAAGGTGGTTTCATCTGCATATCTGAGGTTATTGATATTTCTCCCGGCAATCTTGATTCCAACTTGTGTTTCTCCCAGTCCAGCGTTTCTCATGATGTACTCTGCATATAAGTTAAATAAACAGGGTGGCAATATACAGCCTTGACGAACTCCTTTTCCTATTTGGAACCAGTCTGATGCTGGGAGGGATTGGGGGAAGGAGGAGAAGGGGACGACAGAGGATGAGATGGCTGGATGGCATCACTGACTTGATGGATGTGAGTCTCAGTGAACTCCGGGAGTTGGTGATGGACAGGGAGGCCTGGCGTGCTGCGATTCATGGGGTCACAAAGAGTCGGACACGACTGAGCGACTGATCTGATCTGAACATTCCACGTTCCTATGCAATATTGCTCTTTATAGCATCGGACCTTGCTTCTATCACTAGTCACATCCACAACTGGGTATTGTTTTTGCTTTGGCTCCATCCCTTCATTCTTTCTGGAGTTATTTCTCCACTGATCTCCAGTAGCATATTGGGCACCTACCGACCTGGGGAGTTCCTCTTTCATTATCCTATCATTGTGACTTTTCATACTGTTCATGGGGTTTTCAAGGCAAGAATACTGAAGTGGTTTGCCATTCCCTTCTCCAGTGGACCACATTCTGTCAGACCTCTCCACCATGACCCACCCGTCTTGGGTGGCACCACAGGGGATGGCTTAGTTTCATTGAGTTAGACAAGGCTGTGGTCCATGTGATTAGACTGACTAGTTTTCAGTGATTATGGTTTCAGTGTGTCTGCCCTCTGATGCCCTCTCACAACACTTATTTTGCACTTGGGTTTCTCTTTGTTTGAACGTGGGGTATCCCTTCACGGCTGCTCCAGCAAAGTGCAGCCACTGCTCCTTACCTTGGAGGAGAGTATCTCCTCACTGCCACCCCTCCAACCCTTGAATGTGGAGTAGCTCCTATTGTCCCTCCTACACCCGCAGAGCCACCGCTCCTTGGACGTGGGGTTGCTCTCTCGGCCACCGCCCCTGACCTTTTAAGGGACTACATCTGATAGATAGATTGCCTGATGAAATATGGACTGAGGTTCGTGACATTGTACAGGAGACAGGGATCAAGACCATCCCTGTAGAAAAGAAATGCAAAAAAGCATAATGCCTGTCTAGGGAGGCCTTACAAATAGCTGTGAAAAGAAGAGAAGCGAAAAGCAAAGAAGAAAAGGAAAGATATAAGCATCTGAATGCAGAGTTCCAAAGAATAGCAAGAAGAGATAAAAAGGCCTTCCTCAGTGATCAATGCAAAGAAATAGAGGAAAACAATAGAATGGGAAAGACTAGAGATCTCTTCAGGAAAATTAGAGATACCAAGGGAATATTTCATGCAAAGATGGGCTCAATAAAATACAGAAATGGTATGGACCTAACAGAATCAGAAGACATTAAGAAGAGGTGGCAAGAATACACAGAAGAAATGTACAAAAAAAGATCTTCATGACCAAGATAATGACGATGGTGTGATCACTCACCTAGAGCCAGACATCCTGGAATGCGAAGTTAAGTGGGCCTTAGGAAGCATCACTATGAACAAAGCTAGTGGAGGTGATGGAATTCCAGTTGAGCTAGTTCAAATCCTGAAAGATGATGCTGTGAAAGTGCTGCACTCAATATGCCATCAAATCTGGAAACTCAGCAATGACCACAGGACTGGAAAAGGTCAGTTTTCATTCCAAGCCTATAAAAAGGCAATGCCAAAGAATGCTCAAACTACTACACAATTGCACTCATCTCACACTCTAGTAAAGTAATGCTCAAAATTCTCCCAGCCAGGCTTCAGCAATACATGAACTGTGAACTTTCAGAGGGTCAAACCTGTTTTAGAAAAGGCAGAGGAACCAGAGATCAAATTGCCAACATCCACTGGATCATGGAAAACACAAGAGAGTTCCAGAAAAACATCTACTTCTGCTTTATGGATTATGCCAAAGCCTTTGACTATGTGGATCACAATAAACTGTGGAAAATTCTTCAAGAAATGGGAATACCAGACCACCTGACCTGCCTCTTGAGAAACCTATATGCAGGACAGGAAGCAACAGTTAGAACTGGACATGGAAAACAGACTGGTTCCAAATAGGAAACGGAGTATGCCAAGGCTGTATATTGTCACCCTGCATATTTAACTTATATGCAGAGTACATCATGAGAAACCATGGGCTGGAAGAAGCACAAGCTGGAATCAAGACTGCCGGGAGAAATATCAATAACCTCAGATATGCAGATGACACCACCCTTATGGCAGAAAGTGAAGAGGAACTCAAAAGCCTCTTGATGAAAGTGAAAGTGGAGACTGAAAAAGTTGGCTTAAAGCTCAACATTCAGAAAATGAAGATCATGGCATCTGGTCCCATCACTTCATGGGAAATAGATGGGGAAACAGTGAAAACAGTGTCAGACTTTCTTTTTGGGGTCTCCAAAATCACTGTAGATGGTGATTGCAGCCATGAAATTAAAAGACACTTACTCCATGGAAGGAAAGTTATGACCAACCTAGATAGCATATTAAAAAGCAGAGACATTACTTTGCCAGCAAAGGTCCGTCTAGTCAAGGCTATGGTTTTTCCAGTGGTCATGTATGGATGTGAGAGTTGAGCTGTGAAGAAGGCTGAGCACCGAAGAATTGATGCTTTTGAACTGTGGTGTTGGAGAAGACTCTTGAGAGTCCCTTGGACTGCAAGGAGATCCAACCAGTCTGTTCTAAAGGAGATTGGTCTTGGGTGTTCTTTGGAAGGAATGATACTAAAGCTGAAACTCTAGTACTTTGGCCACCTCATGCGATGAATTGACTCATTTGAAAAGACTCTGATGCTGGGAGGGGTTGGGGGCAGGAGGAGAAGGGGACGACAGAGGATGAGATGGCTGGATGGTATCACCAACTCGATGAATGTGAGTTTGAGTGAACTCCGGGAGTTGGTGATGGACAGGGAGGCCTGGCGTGCTGCAGTTCATGGGGTTGCAAAGCGTCAGACACGACTGAGTGCCTGAGCTGGTCTGAACTGAGCTGATTGTATAAGCTTGTGGAGTTTGGCAACTATTAATTTTGTGTTTTGTTGAAGTACTGTTATTTTCATATTTTGGAACATCTTTCCTTCCCATTGTCAGAAAATTTAGTGTGAAATCTTTAGTCATAATAAAATATTCTACAAAACTTTAAAAGAACACAAGTTAGTATTTATCATAGATCAAGACCTAATTGCTAAATGCATATATATGACAAGAGTGATTTGCTAACTGATGGATTAATTAACCATTTTTTTAGAAAGGCAGCTACAGTTCTATTGCATTTAGACATATTCCCATTCATATTTGTCTTATATTAGTTTATCTATGACAACATGTTGCATAAATGTACCACTAGATCCTTGCTTCTAACATTATTTCTTTTTCTCATTAATGTTTCAAAGGGAAATATTAGAAACATATATAAATATACACCAAAAAATTTACTGAAGCAATTCAACACACTCCTGCTTCAGCAACTTTATTTGAATCTTTATTATATTTGTTGTTTACAACTCTGAATAAAATGTAAATTTCCCCACAGGTTCTTAAAATAGATGTGCTTAAAAAAATTCTCAGGAGGAACATATGAGTTGAATAACAAGAAGTTTTCCTTTTATAAAGCCTCTTTAGCATATTTTTTCTTGGGGCAATTCAGGCAGACTAAACAATTTTAACACAAGTAAGAGATGCTTAAATAGTAATTTTATAAGAAGTCTTGAAATAGGTATGTCTCCTCTTGAGAAGAATTGATGTGCAGGTAGTATGAAAACTCATTCCCAAAAGATAATTGGAGCAGTTTTCTTTTATATGTGATGTGTCATTCTTAAAAATCAGAAAGTTTTCTAATTTAAAAAGTGAGGGGAGTAAAAAGGAAAAAAGTATCCAAGTTAACCCAATGAATAAATGGTAGAATGAAATAACTGCAAATAGAACTTTCTTAAAAAGTTGTGTTCTTCTGAACACATTTTACTATGGCTTCTACACTGGGACGGCCCAGAGGGATGGTATGGGGAGGGAGGAGGGAGGAGGGTTCGGGATGGGGAACACATGTATACCTGTGGTGGATTCATTTTGATATTTGGCAAAACTAATACAATTATGTAAAGTTTAAAAATAAAATAAAATTGGAAGAATAAAAAAAAAAAAAAATTAGTATTTATATTCTCTAAAAGATATAAGGTAGTCCATAAGAGATATCAGCAAGTTCTCGGATGTGTTATGGAACTTTAAACAATGTAACATTCCTACTTTAAGGGTAAAGAGACTACAGTATGTGTCAGCTGCCATAATAAAATATAGATTTGGTGACTTAACAATAGAAACTCATTCTCTTATAGTTCTTGAGGATAGAAGTCCAAGAAGAAGGTTCCAGGATGGTTGGTTTCTGATCAAGAGTTTCTTACTGGCTTTTTGGCAGTGGCCATCTCCTTGTAGGGAGGCAGAGAGAGAGATCAAGCTCTTTGGTGTCTCTGTGTCTCTTCTTCTAAGAGCACAAATTTCATCATAAGAGCCCCACCCTCATGAATGTATCTGTACCTAATTATCTCCCAAAGGCCCATTCTCCAAATACCATCACATTGGGGGTTAAGGCTATGTCACGTGAATTTGGGGGACACAGATAGAGTGTATATCCCTCCATTCATAAAAAGGAAAATAACATCTATAAAAACATGAATAAGCCATCCATAATTTTATCACCTAAAATTATCACCTTAGAGAATTTCTCTTAATATCTATCTAGCTATACATAAACAACTTAAGAGACAATTTTATAAATACACCAAAATTCCAGTCATAATTGAATAATTTCTGGGTGGTTGGCTGCTGAGTTAGCTAGACAGATGTGTATGTATCTTTGTGAGACTGTGTGTGTATGTGCACTTGATATTCCCTTTTCCATCATTAAAGAGAAATATCAATATTTACGTGCCTGTTTCTCTTAAGAAGATTTCAATGATTTTATTTCAAGAATGTTATAGAAATGGAATTAAGTTCAGTTCAGTTCAGTTCAGTCACTCAGTCATGTCCTACTCTTTGTGACCCCATGAAATGCAGCACGCCAGGCCTCCCTGTCCATCACCATCTCCCAGAGTTCACTCAAACTCACATCCATCGAGTCGATGATGCCATCCAGCCATCTCCTCTGTCTTCCCCTTCTCCTGCCCCCAATCCCTCCCAGCATCAAAGTCTTTTCAAATGAGTCAACTCTTCGCATGAGTTGGCCAAAGTATTGGAGTTTCAGCTTTAGCATCATTTCTTCCAAAGAACACCCAGAACCGATCTCCTTTAGAATGGACTGGTTGGATCTCCTTGCAGTCCAAGGGACTTTCAAGAGTCTTTTCCAACACCAGAGTTCAAAAGCATCAATTCTTTGGTGCTCAGCTTTCTTCACAGTCCAACTCTCACATCCATACATGTCTACTGGAAAAACCATAGCCTTGACTAGACAGACCTTTGTTGGCAAACTAATGTCTCTGATTTTGAATATGCTATCTAGGTTGTTCATAACTTTCCTTCCATGGAGTAAGTGTCTTTTAATTTCATGGCTGCAATCACCATCTACAGTGATTTTGGAGACCCCAAAAAGAAAGTCTGACACTGTTTCCACTGTTTTCCTATCTATTTCCCATGAAGTGATGGGACCAGATGCCATGATCTTCGTTTTCTGAATGTTGAGCTTTAAGCCAACTTTTTCACTCTCCTCTTTCACTTTCATCAAGAGGCTTTTGAGTTCCTCTTCACTTTCTGCCATAAGGGTGGTGTCATCTGCATATCTATATAACATTTCACTTAACCATTTTCACTGAACATAATTCTGACAATTTATCCAAGGTTATTGTGTGCATCAAGTCTATCCATTTTTATTTTTGAATGGTATACCATGGGGTGTACATCAAACAGTTTTAACAGGTCAACAATGAAGAACATTTGAGTCATTTCCAAGTTTTCTTGGTAATAAATAAAGCCCCTAATACATCAATGTATAGGTATTTGTGTAATCATATATTTTTATCTCTCTGGGACAATTACCAGGAAACAATTACCAGTCATAAACTAATTGCATGTTTAGTTATATAAAAAAACCAACCGCCAAACTTCCAGAGAGGGTGTACTATTTTATATCCCTATCAGCAATGCACATGAGTCATTTACTTTCTCTGAATCCTCATAATTATTTAATATTGTCAATACATTTTAAAATTTAATTCTATTTTACATGTATTGAGTGATATCTCATCAGTTTTAATTTGTATTTCCCTAATAACTAGGCTATTGAATATCTTTTCATAGCTTATTTGCCATTGATGCATCCTCTTCAGAGAAGTTTCTATTTATGCTGTGCTAAGTCACTTTGGTTGTGTCCAACTATTTGTGACCTCCATGGACTATAGCCCACCAGGCCTCTCTGTCCATGCAGTTTTCCAGGCAAAAACGTGGAGTGGGTTGACATTTCCTCCTCCAGGGGATCTTCCCAACCCAGGGATTGAACCAGTGTCTCTTAGTTCTCCTGTATTGGCAGGTATAGGTACTTTACCACTAGCACCACCTTTATATCTTTGGCTAAAACTGTTCTTATCATCCAATTCCAAAGTGGCTTGGATGAGGAGGGAATCTCCAGAACCAAGCAATTCTCAGATAGCAGCATGGTGTCCTTCAATTCAAAGCAAATCTAACACTATACCAGGAGGTAACATCAGATCCCACAAGCTAAAGGCTTAGGCTTACATGGACTTTATGACTGTGCCCCTTCCCCACATCCCATGCAACTTCAGATGTGTCAATTACAAACCTAGGTTGGTAGTCATCTGTGTTTCTGCCCAGCTGGCCATGGATCATAGGTTCCAATGACTCTCTCCCTCTGGGTTTAATTTGCTAGAGCAGCTCGTAGAATTCAGGGCAACATTTTACTTACTAGGCTACCAGTTTATTATCAAAGGACATAACTCATCAACAACCCAATAGAAGAGTTACATAGAGCAAAGTATGGGGAAAGGATGCAGAAATATGCTCTGCATAAACCTAGTTGTGAAAAGGGTTTTTTTTTTTTTTTTTAATGATTGACAAAACACTTATTTCACTTTTATGGCTCCAAAGCTGTTTCAGAAACTGAGGGCAGGAAATTCAAATATTATTACCAGATATATTGCTGTTATACTCATTGCTCAGGAAATTCTAAATTTTAGGAAGCTGTTACCTAGGAACCATAGAGAAAGACCAAATATATATGAGAAATATATTTCAGTCATCTGAATGACCAAGTACACACATCTTGTAAATCACATTAAATTATTTGAGTATATAGGCTATGCGCTAGCCTCTTCTTGGATATATGAATTGCAAGTATATTCTCCCAGTCTATACCTTGTTTATTCATCCTCTTAAGATAGTCTTTCATAGAGCAAATATTTCTAATGTTGATGAAGTTTAACTAATCAATTTATAGGTAATTTTTTTTGAAGTTAAGCCTAAGAATTCCTTGTCTAGCTATAGACTCTAAAGGTTCTATCCCTTGTAGTCTCTAAAAGTTTTATAGTTTTATACATTTCATTTAAGTCTGATCTGTTTGAGTTAGTTTTTGTATAAGATGTGACAATTAGATAGAGGTTCACTTTTTAGCCAATAAATGTCCAATTGCTCAAGCACAATTTGTTGAGAAGGTTACTCTTGCTCCATTGAATCACATTTGCACCTTCATCAAGAAGCAATTGGAGAAATGAAATACTTAGATATAAATTTGCTAGAATATGTATTAGGTCTATGTGTTAAAAAACCCTACAATGTGGTAATGAAAGACATCACAGAAAAAATAAATGGAGAAGATACTCTGTCATAAATTGGAAGACTCAATACTATTAAAATGTCAGTTCTCTCCAACCTGCACAATAGATTCAACACAATACCAGTCAAAATTCCAACTATCTATTTTGTAGATGCTGACAAGCTGATTCTAAAATTTATATGAAAAAATTAAAGCACTAGAATAGCAAAACAATACTGGAGGAGAACAAAGTTCCAAAACGCACCATACCCACTCTAGAATTACTATACCGCTATAGTAATAAAGCATTGCAATATTGGCAAAATAATAGACACATAAATCAAGGAAACAGAATAGAGAGCCTTGAAATAGACTCATACCAATATAGCCAAGTGATTTTTAACAAAGACACAAAGGCAATTTAACGGAGGAGGATAGTTTTTTCAACAAATAGGGCTAAAGCAATTAGACTTCCTTGTGGAAAACATGAATCTGGACTTACCTCTTAAATTACACAAAAATTAACTCAAAATATATCATAGACCTGCTGTGTGTTTGTGTTTATGTATGCATACATAAGTCAATTTATACACTGAAAGGAGAGATGATTTTGTGTGTAATTTTAATTATAATTAATCTAAGCTTTCTTAAAAAAAAAAAAAACTTAAAAGTAAATTCAACTCAAATTAGAAAGAAGAAAAGATACTATTAGAGCCTAAATAAATGAAATTTAAAATAGGAAATCTATAGGAAAAATAACCAAAAGCTGGTTATTTTAAATGATCAATAAAATTGATAAACCGCTAGCTAAGCTAACAAGGTTAAAAAGGCATAAGGCATGCAAAATAGCTAATATTATAAATGAAAAATGGGCCATCAAACTGATCATGTAGATATTAAAAAGGATATTATAAGCAATGCTGTGCCCATAAATTTAATAAAACAGATTAAATGGACCCCTTTCTTGAGCAAACACAATCTACCAAATTCAACAAATTTTACAAGAGAAAAAGTAGACATTCGAATAGACCTAGATTTATTAAGCATGTTGAATCGTTAATTAATAACTTTCCAAGACAACTTCAGGCCCAGATGAGTTCACTAGTGAATTCTATTAAACATTTAAATATATAATTGTACTATTTTTCTACAGTCTCAGCTAGGAGAAGTAACACTTCCTAACTTGTTATATTAGGCCAGCAAGAACTGTACAAAAAAGATCTTCATGACCAAGATAATCACGAGGTGTGATCACTCACCTAGAGTCAGACATCCTGGAATGTGAAGTCAAGTGGGCCTTAGAAAGCATCACTATGAACAAAGCTAGTGGAGGTGATGGAATTCCAGTTGAGCTAGTTCAAATCCTGAAAGATGATACTGTGAAAGTGCTGCACTCAATATGCCAACAAATTTGGAAAACTCAGCAGTGGCCACAGGACTGGAAAAGGTCAGCTTTCATCCCAACCCCAAAGAAAGGCAATGCCAAAGAATGCTCAAACTACCGCACCATTGCACTCATCTCACACTCTAGTAAAGTAATGTTCAAAATTCTCCCAGCCAGGCTTCAGCAGTACGTGAACCGTGAACTTCCAGAGGTTCAAGCTGGTTTTAGAAAAGGCAGAGGAAACAGAGATCAAATTGCCAACATCTGCTGGATCATCAAAAAAGCAAAAGAGTTCCAGAAAAACATCTATTTCTGCTTTATTGACTATACCAAAGCCTTTGACTGTGTGGATCACAATAAACTGGAAAATTCTTCAAGAGATGGGAATACCAGACCACCTGACCTGCCTCTTGAGAAACCTATATGCAGGACAGGAAGCAACAGTTAGAACTGGACATTGAACAGCAGACTGGTTCCAAATAGGAAAAGGAGTATGCCAAGACTGTATATTGTCACGCTGCTTATTTAACTTATATGCAGAGTACATCATGAGAAACGCTGGGCTGGCAGAAACACAAGCTGGAATCAAGATTTCTGGGAGAAATATCAATAACCTCAGATATGCAGATGACACCACCCTTATGGCAGAAAGTGCTGCTGCTGATGCTAAATCACTTCAGTCGTGTCGGACTCTGTGCGACCCCACAGACAGCAGCCCACCAGGCTCCCCCATCCCTGGAATTCTCCAGGCAAGAACATTGAAGTGGGTTGCCATTTCCTTCTCCAGTGCACGAGAGTGAATAGTGAAAGTGAAGTTGCTCAGGCGCTTCCGACTCTTAGCGACCCCATGGATTGCAGTCTACCAGGCTCTTCTGTTCATGGGGTTTTCCAGGAAAAAGTACTGGAGTGGGGTGCAATTGCCTTCTCCATGGCAGAAAGTGAAGAGGAACTTGAACTCCTTAATGTCAAATTCAGACTGAAATTGAAGAAAGTGGAGAAAACCAATAGATCATTCGGGTATGACTTAAATCAAATCCCTTATGATTATACAGTGGAAATGAGAAATAGATTGAAGGGACTAGATCTGATAGACAGAGTGCCTGATGAACTATGGATGGAGGTTCATGACATTGTATAGGAGACCGGGATCAAGACCATCCCCAAGAAAAAAAATGCAAAAAAGCAAAATGGCTGTCTGAGGAACCTTACAAATATCTGTGAAGAGAAGTGAAAAGCAAAGGAGAAAAGGAAAGATATACCCATTTGAATGCAGAGTTCCAAAGAATAGCAAGAAGAGATAAGAAAGCCTTCCTCAGTGGTCAATGCAAAGAAAGAGAGGGAAACAACAGAATTGGAAAGACTAGAGATCTCTTCAAGAAAATTAGAGATTCAAAAGGAACATTTCATGCAAAGATGGGCTCAATAAAGGACAGAAATGGTAGGGACCTAACAGAAGCAGAAGATATTAAGAAGAGGTGGCAAGAATACACAGAAGAAATGTACAAAAAAAGATCTTCACGACCAAGATAATCACAATGGAGTGATCACTCACCTAGAGCCAGACATTCTGGAATGTGAAGTCAAGTGGGCCTTAGGAAGTATCACTACAAACAAAGCTTGTAGAGGTGATGGAATTCCAGTTGAGCTATTTCAAATCCTGAAAGATGATGCTGTGAAAGTGCTGCACTCAATATGCCAGCAAATTTGGAAAACTCAGCAGTGGCCACAGGACTGGAAAAGGTCAGTTTTCATTCCAATCCTATAAAAAGGCAATGCCAAAGAATGCTCAAACTACTACACAATTTCACTCATCTAACACACTAGTAAAGTAATGCTCAAAATTCTCCAAGCCAGGCTTCAGCAATGCGTGACCTATGAACTTCCAGATGTTCAAGCTGGTTTTAGGAAAGGCAGAGGAACCAGAGATCAAATTTCCAACATCCGCTGGATCATCAAAAAAGCAAGAGAGTTCTAGAAAAACATCTATTGCTGCTTTCTTGACTATGCCAAAGCCTTTGACTGTGTGGATCACAATAAACTGGAAAATTTGAAAGAGATGGGCATACCAGACCACTTGACCTGCCTCCTGAGAAACCCTGTAGGCAGGTCAGGAAGCAGCAGTTAGAACTGGGCATGGAACAACAGACTGGTTCCAAACAGGAAAAGAGTACGTCAAGGCTGTATATTGTCTCCCTGCTTATTTAACTTATAAGCAGAGTACATCATGAGAAACGCTGGGCTGGAGGAAGCAGAAGATGGAATCAAGATTGCCGGGAGAAATATCAAGAACCTCAGATATGCAGGCATAAAGCGAAGAAGAACTAAAGAGCCTCTTGATGAAAGTGTAAGAGAAGAGTGAAAAAGTTGGCTTAAAGCTCAACATTCAGAAAACTAAGATCATGGCATCCGGTTCCATCACTTCATGGAAAATAGATGGGGAAACAGTGGAAACAGTGTCAGACTTTATCTTTGGGGGCTCCAAAATCACTGTAGATGGTGATTGCAGCCATGAAATTAAATATGCTTCCTTCATGGAAGGAAAGTTATGACCAGCCTAGATAGCATATTGAAAAGCAGAGACATTACTTTGCCAACAAAGGTCCGTCTAGTCAAGGCTATGGTTTTTCCAGTAGTCATGTATGGATGTGAGAGTTGGACTGTGAAGAAAGCTGAGCACCAAAGAATTGATGCTTTTGAACTGTGGTGTTGGAGAAGACTCTTGAAAGTCCCTTGGACTGCAAGGAGATCCAACCAGTCCATCCTAAAGGAGATCAGTCCTGGGTGTTCACTGGATGGACTGATGCTAAAGCTGAAACTCCAGTACTTTGGCCACCTCATACGAAGAGTTGACTCATTGGAAAAGACTCTGATGCTGGGAGGGATTGGGGGCAGTAGGAGAACGGGGCGACAGAGGATGAGATTTTTGGATGGCATCACCAATTCGATGGACATGGGTTTGGGTGGACTCCAGGAGTTGGTTAATGACAGGGAGGCCTGGCCTGCTGTGATTCATGGGGGTGTCTCAGAGAGTCGGACACAACTGAGTGACTGAACTGCACTGAATATACTAAATGATGACAAACTAGGTGTTTTTCTGCCAAGGGCAGGAATAAGGCAAGGATGTCCCATCACACCATTCCTGCTCAACATCATACTGGAAGTCTTAGTTCATCCTGTTACATCTTACTCTTTTGTTTACATAACATTTATCATATTAGACTCACAAATAATTTAGTTTTACTTTTAAATTTTATCCTTATGCTATAAAATTTGGTAAAGTAAGGCGAGGTGGGTGTATACATGGACCAGAGTCATTTGAATTATGAAAGAAGGAATATCTGTAACTATTAGAGAAATGGTTGTGATTCTGAAGTAAAACATACTAATTTCAAAGCCATAGATATGTATTGCTCAAAAGTGAATCTAAGAATTTTTTCCAGATAACAAAATCAGTTAATAAATTGATGGTATTCTTTATGGCTGAGAACAGTATTATAGGCAAGTTTAAGTGCAATGACTTTGCTGCTTCAGAGTTCAGTTCAATTCAGCAACTCAGTTGTTTCCAACTCTTTGTGACCCAATTCATGCAGCTTACCAGGCTTCCCTGTACATCACCAACTCCTGGAGTTTGCTCAAACTCATGTCTATCAAGTTGGTGACGCCATCCAACCATGTCACCCTCTGGCATCCCCTTCTCCTGCCTTCAATCTTGCCCAGCATCAGGCTCTTTTCAAATGAGTCAGCTCTTCGCATCAGGTGGGCAAAATATTGGAGTTTCAGCTTCAGCATCAGTCCTTCAAATGACTATTCAGGATTGATCTCCTTTAGGATGGACTGTTTGGATCTTCTTGCAGTCCAAGGGACTCTCAAGAGGCTTCCCCAATACCACGGTTCAAAGGCATCAATTCTTTGGCACTCAGCTTTCTTTATGGTCCAAATCTCACATCCATACATGACTACTGGAAAAACCATAGCTTTTATTAGATGGACCTTTGTTGGCAAAGTAATGTCTTTGCTTTTTAATATGCTGTCTTTGTTTGTCATAGCTTTTCTCCCAAGGAGAAAGTATCTTTCAGTTTCATGGCTGCAGTCACCATCTGCAGTGATTTTGGAGCCCCTCAAATAAAGTCTGTCACTGTTTCCATTGTTTCCTCATCTATTCGCCATGAAGTGATGAAAAGCTGAAAGTATTTTCTAAGATCAGAAACAAGACAAGGATGTCCAATCTCACTACTTTTATTCACTTTAGTTTCAGAAATGCTAACCATAGAAATCAGATAAGAAAAATAAATAAAGGAATCCAAATTGGAAAAGAAATAGTAAAAATGTCACTGCTTTTCAGTGACATGATACTCTACATAGAAAATTTTATAGATGCTACCAGTAAACTACTAGAGCTCATCAATGGGTTTGGTAAAGTTTCAGGGTACAAAACTAATAAACAGAAATTTATTGCATTTCTATACACTAATAACAAAAGATCAGAAGGAAAAATTAAGAAAACAATCTCATTTATTATTTCATCAAAAAGATAAAACACCTAAAAATAAGTGTATCTAAGGAGGCAAAATACCTGTACTATGAAAACTTTAAGAGGCTGATGAAAGAAATTGAAGATGACACAAACAGATGGAAAGAAATACTGTTTTCTTGGATAAAAAGAATCAATATTTTCAAAGTGACTATCCTTGAGTGGCCATCTGCCAATTCGATGCAATCTCTATCAAATTACCAATGACATTTTTCACAGAACTAAAATAGAAAATTTTTAAATTTTTGTGGAAATACCTAAGATTCCAAATAGCTAAGGAAATCTTCAGTGAGAAAAATGGAACTGAAGGAATCTGACTTCAGACTATGATACAAAACTACAGTAATCAAGACAGTACAGTACTGTCACAAAAACAGAAACATAGATCAATGGAAAAGGGTAGAAAATCCAGAAATAAACCAATGTACCTGTGCTCAATTAATTAAAAAAAATTAGGCAAGAATATAAAACGGAGAAAAGATATTGGCCACAGTAGGTGGTGCTGAGAAAATTGGACAGCTACATGTAAAAGAATGAAATTAGAGCATTCTCTAACACTCTACACAAAAATAAAGTAAAACGTAGATTAAAGACCTAAATGTAAGACTGGATACTGTACAACTCTTAGAGGAAAACATAGCAGAACATCATTGACATAAATTGCTGCAACATCATTTTGGATTCACCTCCTAGAATAGTGAAAATAAAAACCAAAATAAACAAGTGGGACATAATTAAATTTAAAAGCTTTTACACAGCAAAGGAAACTATAAATAAAACAAAAACATAAACTACAGAATGGGAAAAAATACTTGCGAACAAAGTGACCAATAAGGGATTAATCTTTAAAGTATACAAACAGCTCATGGAGCTTAATATCATAAACACAAGCAACCCAATCCTAAAAATGGGCAGAAGACCCAAATAGACATTTCTCCAAAGAAGACATACAGATGGGCAAAAAACACACGAAAAGATGCTCAGCATTACTAATTATCAGAGAAATGCAAATCAAAACTAGAATGAGCTTATCACCCACACCAGTCAGAATGTGAAATGAATGAAAGTCACTCAGTCGTGTCCAACTCTTTGCGACCCCATGGGCTATAGTGTCCATGGAATTCTCCAGACCAGAATACTGGTGAGGGTAGCCTTTCAACCCAGGTGTCTTCTCAATCAGGTATTGAACCAAGGTCTCCCACATTGCAGGTGGATTCTTTACCAGCTGAGCCACAAGTGCAGCCCATGAATTCTGGAGTAGGTAGCCTATCCCTTCTCCAGCAGATCTTCCTGATCCAGGAATCAAACCTGGGTCTCCTGCATTGCAGGTGGATTCTTTACCAACTGAACTATCAGTGAAGCCCAGTCAGAATGGCTATCATCAAAATCTCTACAAAAATAAATGCTAGAAATGACATAGAGAAAACAGAACCCTCCTACACTGTTAATGGGAATGTAAATTGGTACAGCCACTACAGAGAATAGAATGGAGGCTCTTTAAAAATCTAAAAATAGAACTACAACATGATCAAGCAATCCAAGTCCTAGGGATATATCTGGAGAAAACCATAATTTGGAAAGATAGATGTACCCCAGTATTCATTACAGCACTATTTGCCATAGCCAAGACATAGAAGGAGGCTAAATGTCCATCAACAGAAGAATTCATAAACAAGAAGTGGTATACATATACAATGGAATATTACTCAGCCATAAAAAAGAATGAAATAATACTTTTTGAGCAAGATGGATGGGCCTAGATATTATCATAGTATGTGAAGTAAGTCAGACAGAGAAAGCCAATTAGCATATGATATCACTTATGTGGAACCTAAAAAAAATAATACAAATGAATTTATTTGCAAAACAGAAACAGACTTATAGACTTTGAAAATAATCTCCTGGTTACCAAAAGGGAAAGATGGATGGAAGGATAAATTAGGAGTTTGGGATAAAGATATACACACTAGTATCTGTAAAGTAGATAATTAACAAGGACCTATTATTTATCACTGGGAACTCTATTCAATAATTTGTAAGAATCTAAAAAAAAGTGTGCTAGGAAGTGTAGAGAAGGGAAAGATTGGCATAAGCCAATTATATTTTAATTGTTATTCTTATATAACAGAAAGATAGCTTCAAAAAAAGATGAGTATTCAAATTTCTTAATGAAGAGGATAAAATTGGCTGGATTATTAAAAATATGGCAGATTCACTTGGACAATCTCTTCCCTCATGAAATATATTAATAAAATGCATAAGTGAACTCAACAGAAGGAAATTAATTTATCACAGGCAGAAACTGAAAGATTCAAAGGGAAATCATGTAAAACCTAAACAAAATAAAACCATGTATGTGCCTCAGATATTGAGTGGTGGAAGAATCACACATATTCTCTCTGTAGAATGGGAGTTGTAATTTAAATCCCTACGTGTGCTTCCCCAGTGGCTCAGACATTAAAGAATCTGCCTTCAATGCAGGAGACCCTGGTTGGACCCCGGGGTCAGGAAGATCCCCTGGACAAGGGAATGGCTACCTAATTCCAGTGTTCTTGCCTGGAGAATTCCATGCACAGAGGCGAGCTACAGTCCATGGGGTCACAAAGAGTCAGAGATGACTGAGTAACCAACCCTTTCACTTTCATGGGCACACTAAACACAGTCTCTGGGCTGTAAGAAATACACAAAGAAAACAGGACTCTGTATACATCCAGTTCCATGGAATGTTTGGTTTTCCATTAAAAGAAAAACAAACAAACAAAAAAACCTCTTCTATCAGCTAAGGGAAACAGGCTGTTATAGTAAGTTTAAAAATAGAATAAAATCTTTAAAATACAATACCTAGCTGAAACAAACAAAAGCAAAGTTACATAATGTATATGTTGATAACTGTCTATATACATATTTATACATTTTCTAGCTATAATAAATTTTTGATAGAAAAATAAAAGTAAAAACACTCTATGAAAAAGTACATTACCTCCTAGTGTCTAAGAAAACATGCACCATGAAACAGTGTCCCTTAGCTTACTGGTTCACATGGCATCAGCCTCAGTTTTGGGATTGAAATGACAAGTTGTAACATTGAAATGTGTCAAAGTAATCATAAAATGAGAATATGAGAGGTGGAAACAAGCTTAAAGGTCAGTTAATTATATCATCTTTCAAAGAAGGGAATACATTCCATGCTATCCATGACGAATGTTCATCCAAGGTTATCAAGAACACTTCCCGTGACAGACGTTCAGCACTTTGAGAGACAGCCCATTCCCTAGTTGGAGCTCTCATTGCTATACAGTCACACCACCTTGTTTTGAGTGAAAATAAACCTCTGAATAATTACCATACATGGAAATTGCTTGTGTTACCTGAAGCAATACAACTGACTCTAGTCCCTGTGTCCTATCACAAAACTCCAAATACTTGAACGGACCTCTGTATTCCTAAATCTCGCCTTAAATAGTTGAAACATTGCATCCTTTCTCAATTTTTCCTATCATACAGTTTTAATGCCTTTTATTCTCAAGGCCAGTTTATGTTTTACAGGTTATAGTTTGCCAAGGAAATGTAAATGAGACATTTCAAATTTAATTGCACTTTGGATAGAGTATGGTGGAACTAATGACTATTTAGATCTGAACATTGTTTTTCTGTTAACCCTGCTTTTTATTAAATTAAATTTGTTTTCCTACAAGCATACTATTTTAAAAAATTAAATAAAGCTTGACCATTTGTTTTCTTTAGTTTTGTTTCCTATTAACAGTTGTTAAGTCTTTCCTATTCTTTAAATTTGCAGCTGTTTCTTTAACTATACACTTATTACTATCAAGCAGCATGAATTGCCACATGGATCTAGATCAACAATATTAACAGGGATTTATTCTTTAAAATCCTGATTTTGCTAACTTCCCTGGTGGCTCAGACAGTAAAGAATGTGCCTGCAATGCAGGAGACCCAGGTTCAAACCCTGGGTCAGGAAGGTCCCATGAAGAAGGGAATGGCTACCCACTCCAGTATTCTTGCCTGGAGAATTCCATGGACAGAGGAGCCTGGCAGGTGGCAATTCATGAGGTCACAAAGGATCAGACACAACTTAGCAACTAAAACAATGACAAAAATAGCTTTATAGTTCTCTTACAATTGTACACAACCTATTATTTAAGAAAAGATGCGTTCTAAAAATATATTTTTAAGCTCATTCAGTTGTTAAATCTAGCACAATCATTCCTGGTATTTAAATACCATTTGTTCTCACTGATCAGTGTTTGTGTCATGCTTCTTATAAGTTTTTTTTTTTTTAGTATCACTTCTGTTTCATTTGGAGAAGGAAATGACAACCCACTCCAGTATTCTTGCCTAGAGAATTCCATGGACAGAGGAGCCTGCCAGGTTACAGTCCATGGGTCACAGAGTCAGACAGGACTGAGTGACTACCACTCACTCACTCACTCACTCTGTTTCATTTAAGCAACTGATTGGAAATTTGAATTTTAATTGGAAGAAACTAAGGAAAGAATGCAGTATCAAACTTAAAACAAAAATGTGTAGAACCATTTTGATAATGGTTCTGATGATGATAATCATTGCATTGTCCTAATTATGTCAGCATCCACTTAGTGTCTCAAGAACACCAATCAATAATAAAATGTTCTCACAGGGCTTGGGGAAGGAAAGAGTATGCTTAAACCCATTCTTTACATTTGAATTTATATAAAATTTATATTTCATAAACTTTAACAAGAAAAGTTCTTGGTGAAAATCATACTTTGTTTCACTCATGCAAATTCTATATAATCATATCAGTTTTTATGTTTCCAAAAATCATCTGTTTAATGTAATCTGGAATTATATTTTGCACATGTAAACATTTTTATGCACAAAAAATGAAACCCAAAAAATTACAAATAATAAGAAATTATTCAAATGTGTTAATATTTAATATGAACAACCAATCTTTAATTACTAAGTGGTTGATGAAGTTCTAGTGAGAGGAAGCTACACTAGGGTATTTAACTGTCCTTGCTTTCTTTGTATTATCTGGGTCCTTAAACAATAAAATATATTTCTACCTTTGTTTTATTGATGTGGATAAAAAAAGTGTCATGCCACATATCTCAAAGAAGTTATTGCAGAACATATTATAACAATTTAACACCCCTGCTGTTTACCCGCACAGCAGTTAAGCACAGCAAACACATTCTGTTAGGTGTACAGACTTGCCAGACAGAAAAAAATAAGAAAAGCAAATTACTTCCACACCATAGACTTATAGAAATGTTCTTTGGTATGAATTTATACAGTTATTTACCAGAATGCTCTAGGTCCATGGGATGAGTTGAAATTAGGTGTGTACTGTAATTTTAGCTACATAGGTACCACATTTACATATTGATTCCTGGCCTATAGAATTTGTCAAGTTAGTGGGTTAAGAGAGACCCACAGAGATTCTAAATTGTCTAAGATACTTGCTATTTTCAGTTATGACAGAGACCTCTTTAAGGATGATAAAATGTGAAAAGATCCTCTCGCTTTTATCTGTATACATATGACATCATGATTTTTTCATAAATGTATGCATTTATTTTATATAGAAAAATTTATTCTTTAAAATAATCATTATGGTGTAAAAATAAGGAAGCAAAGGGGGATCATGGGTCAGTGGAGAATGTTTTTTCTCATCAGAGCCTCAAATTTAATTTACTATGTTTGCTTATACATCATATCATATAAAAAAATTAACATGAGTTAGGGACCTGACTATAAGAGCTAAGTTTATAAAATTCTTAGAAAATCAAGGGTGTAAATTTTCATGGCCTTGGGTTTGGCAGTGGCTTCCTTTTTTTTATTAATTAATTTATTTTAATTGGAGGCTAATTATTTTACAATATTGTGGTAGTTTTTGCCATACATTGACAGAAATCAGCCACAGGTGTACACATGTCCACTCATCCTAAACCCCTATCCCTCTGGGTTGTCCCAGAGCACTGGTTTTGCATACCCTGCTTCATGCGTTGAATTTGCACTGGTCATCTCTTTTACATATGGCAATATACATATTTCAATGCTATTCTCTCAAACCATTCCACGCTTGCTTTCTCCCACATAGTCCAAAAATATGTTCTTTACATCTGTGTCTCTTTTGCTGTCTTGCATATAGGGTTATTGTTGCCATCTTTCTAAATTTCATATATATGCATTAATATACTATTTTGGTGTTTCTCCTTCTGACTTACTTCACTCTGTATAACAGGCTCCAGATTCATCCATTTCATGGATGAACTGACTCAAATGTGTTCTTTTTTATAGCTGAGTAATATTCCATTGTGTATATGAACCATAATTTCCTTATCCATTCATCTACAGATGGACATCTAGGCTGCTTCCATGTCCTGGCTATTGTAAACAGTGCCGCAATGAACATTGGGGTACATGTGTCTCTTTCTGTTCTGGTTTCCTCAGTGTGTATGCCCAGCAGTGGGATTGCTGGGTCGTATGGCAGTTCTATTTCCAGTTTTTTAAGGAATCTGCACACTGTTCTCCATAGTGGTTATACCAGTTTACTTCCCACCAACAATGTAAGAGTGTTCCTTTTTCTCCACACTCTCTCCATCATTTATTGCTTGTAGACTTTTTGAAGGCAGTCATTTTGACCTGTGTGAGATTGTACCTTATTGTGGTTTGATTTGCATTTCTCTGATAATGAGTGATGTTGAGCATCTTTTCATATGTTTCTTAGCCATCTGTATGTCTTCTTTGGAGAAATGTCTGTTTAGTTCTTTGGCCTACATTTTGATTGGGTCGTTTATTTTTCTGGTACTGAGCTGCATAAGTTCAATATTCTGTGTGAGCTGTATATTTTGGAGATTAATTCTTTGTCAGTTATTTCATTTTCTATTATTTTCTACCATTCTGAAAGCTTCCAATTCACCTTGCTTATAGGTTCCTTCTTTATGCAAAAACTTGTAGGTTTAATTAGGTCCCATTTATTTATTTTTGTTTTTATTTCCATTACTCTGAGAGGTGTGTCATAGAGGATCATGCTATGATTTAGGTCAGAGAATGTCCTGCCTATATTTTCCTCTAAGAGTTTTATAGTTTCTGGTCTTACATTTAGATCTTTTATTCATTTTGAGTTACTCTTGTGTATGGTGCTAGAAAGTGTTCTAGTTTCTTTCTTTTACAGGTGGTTGACCAGATTTCCCAGAGCCACTTGTTAAACAGATTGTCTTTTCTCCATTGTATATTTTTGCCTCCTTTGTCAAAGATATGCTCTTCGTAGGTGTGTGGATTTATCTCTGGGCTTTCTATTTTGTTCTATTAATCTATATTTCTGTCTTTGTGCCAGTGTCATGCTGTCTTGATGACTATAGCTTTGTAGTATAGTCTGAAGTCAGGCAGTTTGATTCCTCCAGTTCCATTCTTCTTTCTCAAGATTGCTTTGGCTATCGAGGCATTTTGTGTTTCCATTCAAACTATGAAATTATTTGTTCTAGTTCTGTGAAAAATACCATTGGTAGCTTGACAGGGATTGTATTGAAACTATAAATTACTTGGGTTGTGTACTCATTTTCACTATATTGATTCTTCCAATCCATGAACATGGTATATTTCTCCATTGATTTGTGTCATCATTGATTTCTTTCATCAGTGCTTTATAGTTTTCTACATATAGGTCTTTTGTTTCTTTAGGTAAATTTATTCCCAAATATTTTATTCTTTTTGTTGCCATGGCGTATGGGATTGTTTCCTTAATTTATCTTCCTGTTTTCTCATTGTTAGTGTATAGGAATGCAAGGGATTACTGTGTCTTAATTTTATATCCTGCAACTTTACTATATTCATTGATTAGTTCTAGTAAGTTTCTGGTGGTGTCTTTATGGTTTTCTATGTAGAGAATCATGTCATCTGAAAACAGTGAGAGTTTTATTTCTTCTTTTCCAATCTGGATTCCTTTTATTTCTTTTTCTTCTCTGATTGCTGTGGCTAGGACTTCCAAAACTATGTTGAATAGTAGTGGTGAGAGTGGTCACCCCTGTCTTGCTCTTGATTTTAGAGGAAATGCTTTTATTTATTTATTTTTTTCCCCCATTGAGGATAATGTTTGCTGTGGGTTTGTTATATATGGCTTTTATTATGTTGAGGTATGTTCCCTCTATGCCTTGTTTCTGGAGAGTTTTGATCATAAATAGGTGTTGAATTTTGCCAAAGGCTTTCTCTGCATCTATTGAGATAATCATATTGTTTTTGTCTTTCAATTTGTGAATATGGTGTATTACATTGATATGTTTGTGAATATTGAAAAATCCTTGTGTCCCTGGCATAAAACCCACTTGGTCATTATATGTGATCATTTTAATATGTTGTTGGATTCTGTTTGCTAGAATTTTGTCTAGAATTTTTGTATCTATGTTCATCAGTGATATTGGCCTATAGTTTCCTTTTTTTGTGGCATCTTTGTTTGGTTTGGGCATTAGAGTGATGGTGGCTTCATAGAATGGGTTTGGGAGTTTGCCTCCCTCTGCAATTTTCTGGAAGAGTTTGAGTAGGATAGGTGCTAGTTCATCTCTAAATTTTTGGTAAAATTCACCTATGAAGTCATTTGGTGCTGGGCTTTTGTTTGTTGGAAAATTTTTTATTACAGTTTCAATTTCCATGCTGTGATAGGCCTCTTAAGATTTTCTATTTCTTCCCGGTCAGTTTTGGAAGGTTACATTTTTCTAAGAATTTGTTCAATTCTTCTGAGTTGTACATTTTATTGGAATATAATTGTTCATAGTAGTCTCATGATCTTTTCTATTTCTGTGCTGTCTGTTGTAATTTCTCCATTTTCAATTCTAATTTTATTGATTTGATTCTTCTCCCTTTTTTTCTTGTTGAGTCTGGCTAATGGTTTGTTTATTTTATTTATCTTCTCAAAAAACTAGCTCTTAGTTTTGTTGATTTTTCTATAGTCTCCTTCATTTCTTTTTCACTTATTTTTGCTCTGATTTTTATGATTTCTTTCCTTCTACTTACTTTGGCATTCTTTCCTTTTCCTAGTTGCTTTAGGTAAAAAATTTAGGTTGTTTATTTTATGTTTCTCTTGTCTCGTAAGGTAGGCTTGTATTGCTATGAACCTCCCTCTTAGAATGGCAGTGACTTCTTAAGTGTGACACCAACAGCCAAAGTGATATAAGAAAAAACTAAAGTGGATTTCATTAAAAACAAGTTTTGTGCTTCAAAATTGATTAGCAAGGAATGTGAAAAGAAAACCCACAAAAGGAGAGAAATATTTATGTACCATATATCTGAAAAAGGACTTCATTTGAAAATGTATAAAGAATAATAAAAAGGCAAACCAATTAAAAATGGGAAAACATTTTGAATAGATATTTCTCCAAAGAAGACATAGAAATGGTCACTAAGCACATGGAAAAATGCTCAACATTAGTTAATAGGGAAATTATAATTAAAAGCACAATTACACACTACTTCAGACATACTAGCATGTCTATAATAATTAAAAAAAAATAGATACAGTAAGTCCCCTACATACAAACAAGTTTTATTCCAAGATCACGTTCATAAATCCAATTTGTTTACAAATCCAACAATGTTAGCCTAGGTACTCAAAACAAGCAGCTATATAGCACTGTACTGTAACAGCTTTATAATAATTTTCACACAAATAACACATTAGAAACAAACAAAAAGGAAACATTTTTAATCATATAGTAGTGCACCTTGAAAATTAAAGTAGTACCAGTTTCACTCATGGCTGCTTTTATGCTTGCTTCTGAACATCCTAGGCTTGAAATAAAAATACTGAACTCCATACAGTACTTTAAAGTACACAACTACTTGTAAAGGATGAATACTCATGACATTGTACACTAGACACGTGATTGAACAGGCAAACTCTCGTTTGCATCTTTGAAAGTTCACAATTTGAAAGTTTGTATGTCAGGGACTTACTGTAATAAGAAAGGTTATGCAGAGAAATTGAAACCTTCATATATTGCTCATGGGAATGTAAAATTATACCACCACTCTGGGTATAATTTGGCAAATTTTAATAATTTACACAAAAATGTACAATGTAATTCTAATTCTGGACATCTACCAAGAAAACTGTAAATGTATCTCTGCATAAAGCTTTGTATCCAAATGTCTGTTGCAGCATTTATTCAAAATAGTGCAGATAAATGTCCATCCACTTGTAGATGGGTAAAGACAAACTTTTATACTAAAGGCCACAAAATGCATGATTTCTTTCATAGAGAAGGTCTAGGAAAAGAAAGTATTTAGTGGTAGAAAATAGCTTGACAATAGTGGTTGCCTAGGGCTAGAGTTGTAACTGGGGATTAACTGCAAAGGACATTAGGGATTTTTTGGAAGTGATGAAATGATCTAAAACTGGATTGTAGTAATGATTGTATAACTCTGTAAGTTTACTAAAAATCATGAATTATGCACTTAAAAGGGTGGAATTTTATGGTATGTTAATTAGTCCTCAATAGAATTGTTTAAAAAATTCACATCTTCAACATATGGAGAGCTTTCTTGTATCAACAAGAAGGAAATTCTAACAGGGTTCTGTATCAACCTAGAGGGGTGGAATGGGGAGAGAGTTGGGAGGAAGGCTCAAAAGGGAGGGGACATATGTATATTTATGGATGATTCATGCTGAGGTTTGACAGAAAATGGCAAAATTATGTAAATCAATTATCTCTCAATAAAAAATAAATTGACTTTTTAAAGAGTGAATGTCATGCTGGAAAAGGTCAGAATGAAAGAAATACAGAGACGATATACAGATGAAAACATTAAATCACAGTTGTTAAGTAAATTAAAACAAATTTTATTCTATTTTATTTTTAATCTGCTGTTTTGTCAGTAAATATAGAATAAGATATTTATAATACTGTGGGAGGAAAGCTTTAACACTAGGGCTTGCAAACTTTTTTCTGTAAAATAAAATAGTAAATAATTTAGACTATCTTAAATACAAATACTATACAGTCTTGGTTGTGATTACTCTAAAATGTAGGTAACAAATGAAAAATTGCAAAATAATAGGTAAACAAAAGAGTGTTGCTGTGTTTTGAAAGCACTTCATTTACAACAAATAGTGGCAGGCCAAATAAGGCTTAGGGATGATGATTTGCTAACACTTTCCCTTACAAAGGAAATTTAGGAAAATGAATTATGTCCTTTCTAGAGACAAATTAGTCAAATATCAAAAGTTTTATTTACTTCTTTTTAATGATTAAATCCTACTTTTAGTATATTAGTGTATATTAGTGTTAATTATATAAATACATATAATGAAAACTTTATACAGCTAAATTCATACCTATGAAAATTGATAGTTATGGGCTTAGAAATATATTCAACATATTTTAAAAGAAAAATTACAGTTGTATAGATTATAATGTTTCCATTTCACACATTTTACACATACGTATCTGTGTATTATTTATTCACATGTAATTTCATACAGATAATCTAGAAATATATGCTTCTGATTTTTAACAGTATTCTTATTAGTTGGTATAATTTCCAATAGTTAAATGTTTTAAAGATTTATTCCCGTCTTATACTTATTTATATATAGTGAGTATATAGAGCAGTGCTTAAAATAAAGTATTAAAATAAAAACCTATATTGGCACATTTTCTTTAATAAAAACCTATATTGGCACATTTTCTTTAATAATTGAAAATATAAAAATCTGTTCTCAATATACTGATTTGAAGTCTCTAGTTAATTAAACTTTTATGAGTACTTACTATACCTCTACAAGAAATTACTTATCAGCTACATAAAATATAGTGCATAACATATTACTTCAAAATCAGTTAATTGAATATTCAAATCCATGTCTGAAGTTGAAATATTTCTGACTAGAAACAATCAATTTTTAAAGCCATTTGAAAAGCCCAGCTGATTGAGTCTTTGTAAAAACTGACCTGGATCACTAAGTTATTCACTTTTAATTATAGCAACAAATATATTTCTGCTATGTATTGTTTTATACAATCATTTATTAATTTTCCCCACTATCTTTCAAATGTCATTTGAATTGCTACATAAGCTGCAGAGTCTAAATCATTTTAATTGCTAAATTTCCTTCTCAGGACTACTTAAACATAAAAAGGCAATTCAGGCAATTAATCTGTCAGTGAGCAAACAACATAGATAAAAGCCTTGATTAGCTAGAAGCCACCTTATCAGACACTTCAGTTAACTATAATTTAGGAAATACATCAACCATAGGAAGGAAGAAAAAAAAAGGCAAATTTTAGATATAGAAACAAAGCAAACAAACAAAATCCCCCAAAACAAAGCTTTGGGAAATAGTCTGCATCTTTGCTCTTACAAACAAAGCTTATCATTTAAATCCTTTATAACTTACTTCTGCCAAGACTCAAAGGAATACTTGGCTTTAAACTTTCCTTCCACTGTACTGTTCAAGGTTAATGCCTCCACTTCTTGGAGGAAGAACATTTGATATTCTATGATTGAGCTTCCAGACCATACCAGGTCCAGTATCACATTATTTATTATTATTATTATTATTATTTTATCCTTTTTACTGTCAACCTAAATAAACAGGTAAACTGATGCAAATTCAAATTACCAAAATTTGAGTATATTGAGGAACAGTGGAGGAATTGAAATTCAGTGAATGCATGTATAGTATGTTGAGGGTTTGGAAGGAGATATATTTATGGACAAATGGGGGAAATCTAGGCAGAATTCAAATAGTACATTACTGGCTGGAAGTGGGGGAGAGATTCTTGGCAGATGTTCATTGGTCAGAAGATAAGTCTCAGTCTTCTGTAAAAAAGCCATTGACGGAATACAGTCTTCAGGTTTCCTTCTTCTGAGAGTGCATGCCTGAGAGTTTCCCTTTCATATCCTCCAATTCCATTTTAGATTGACAAACTTTCACATGCTTATCTTTTTTAATCATACAACATGACCTTATTGCTTTCATCTTAAAAATATTTTCCTTCAAAACCAAAGTTCTCAAATCATTCAACTGCATGTATCTTCCTCACTTTATTAATCTATGTTAGTACCATCCTGTTGTCTGAAATATGTCTTTTCTCCAACCATTATTCTAAAATCTTTCTCAGGTCCTAAATTATGTCTTAGCCACCTTAAGTCAAATACATGGGTTCTTAATTAGAAAAACCTGGTTCCTCCTGTGATATTTGTTTTACTTATCTTTTATTGGAGTAGAGTTGCTTTACAAGGTTATTAGTTTTTACTGTACAGCAAAGTGAATCAACTATAAGTATACATATATCCCCTCCTTTTTGGATTTAGGTCATCACAGAGCACTGACTAGAGTTCCCTGTCCTATACAGTAGGTTCTTATTAGTTATCTATTGTCTCATTAGTTATCTATTTTATGCATAATATAAATTGTGTGTGTCTGTGTGTGTGTTAAGTCACTTCAGTCAGGTCCAACTTTGTTCAAACATATGGACTGTAGACCACCAGGCTCCTCTGTCCATAGGATTCTTTAGGCAAGAATACTGGAGTGGGATGCCATGCCCTCCTCCCAGGGATATTCTGGGCCCAGGGATTTGAACTTGCATCTCTTATGTCTTCTGCACTGGCCAGAGGGTTCTTTACCACTAGAGCCACCTGGGAAGCCCATAAATAGTGTATATATATAAATCTCAAGCTCCCAATCCAGTGATATTTATATAAGCTCAGGCAAGCCAGTTAATGTTTCTTGTCTTAGTTTCATTATTTTTAAAGTAAGAATTATTATAGCTCTCATATTTTTGTAGACAAATTGAAAAGCAAGTGAGTAAAATGAATGTGAAGCATGCCAACAATCTGACATTTTAGAGTAGGTATGGAATAAATAGAAAATAATATTTTAAATGTGTCCAGGGATTACTTTATCATCTACTAAATACCTACACCATTATTTTTGCCCATTCTTCTCACCTATGCAGTTTATCAGTCAATTACCATGAACAAAACTTGCAAGTAATCATTGATTTCATTGGCCCTCAACATCTTTTGAGGGTTCTCTTTCAGAAAAACAAGAAAAAGAAAAATTACTACACAACCTTTGAAAAATTGCTTATCAACTTTGTATTCTACTCCCAAATCTTTAGCATTACTCACAGACATTTATCACATGTTTTCATACTAATAATCCACATCTTCACTCAAAAACTGCTCCACTGAAATGGGGCTCCTTTCAGTTTCTTGATCATGACAGATTTATTTCCATTCTTGGTGCATGCTGCCTGGAACCTGTTGCCTGTCTCGTTTCTCTTCTTCCTTGTTTCAAGATTGATTTTCCATACCATCTCAGCTGTAAAAGCTTCCCTAAAACTTTAGGCACAGTTACTCCTTTTATAAAAACTGGTGTAACTGGAATAAATCTGATCTTGTAACCTAAGTACATTAAGTTTAAATTTTTACCTCTCCCTGACCTTTTCTTTTTTTTTTTTTCCAGTATAATAGCTTTACAATGTTGTGTTAGTTTCTGCTGTACAGAGAAATGATTCAGCTATATGTATATATATGCAGGTCAGGAAGCAACAGTTAGAACTGGACATGGACCAACAGACCGGTTCCAAATAGGAAAAGGAGTACGTCAAAGCTGTATTATTGTCACCCTGCTTATTTAACTTATATGCAAAGTACATCATGAGAAACGCTGGGCTGGAAGAAGCACAAGCTGGAATCAAGATTGCTGGGAGAAATATCAATAACCTCAGATATGCAGATGACACCAGCCTTATGACAGAAAGTGAAGAGGAACTAAAAAGCTTCTTGATAAAAGTGAAAGTGGGAAGTGAAAAAGTTGGCTTAAAGCTCAACATTTAGAAGATGAAGATCATGGCATCTGGTACCATCGTTTCAAGGAAAATAGATAGGGATACAGTGGAAAGAGTGTCAGACTTTATTTTTTGGGGCTCCAAAATCACTGAAGATGGTGACTGCAGCCATGAAATTAAAAGACGCTTACTCCTTGGAAGGAAAGTTATGACCAACCTAGATAGCATGTTCAAAAGCAGAGACATTACTTTGCCAGCAAAGGTCCGTCTAGTCAAGGCTATGGTTTTTCCTGTGGTCATGTATGGATGTGAGAGTTGGACTGTGAAGAAAGCTGAGTGCCAAAGAATTGATGCTTTTGAACTGTGGTGTTGGAGAAGACTCTTGAGAGTCCCTTGGACTGCAAGGAGATCCAACCAGTCCATTCTGAAGGAGATCAGCTCTGGGATTTCTTTGGAAGAATGATACTAAAGCTGAAACTCCAGTACTTTGGCCACCTCATACGAAGAGTTGACTCATTGGAAAAGACTCTGATGCTGGGTGGGATTGGGGGCAGGAGGAAAAGGGGATGACAGAGGATGAGATGGCTGGATGGCATCACTGACTCGATGGACGTGAGTCTGAGTGAACTCCACGAGTTGGTGATGGACAGGGAGGCCTGGCGTGCTGCGATTCATGGGGTCGCAAAGAGTCGGACATGACTGAGCGACTGAACTGAACTGAACTGATCCCATCCCTCTTGGACCTCCCTCCCAACACTTCCATTCCACGCCCCCTCCATCCCACCTGTCTAGTCATCACAGAATACCAAGCTGGGCTCCTTGTTCTATACAGCAGGTTCCTGCAGGCTATCTATTTCACATATAGTAGTGTACATGTCTGAATTGAACTGAATTGAGTGTATCTGTGTAGATCCTAATATCGCTGTTCATCCTACCTCTCCCTTCCCCCCATGTCCACATGTCCATTCTCTACATGTACATCTCTATTCCTCCTCTCCAGATAGGTTCATCAGTACCATTTTTCTAGAGTCCATATATATGCATTAATATAAGGTATTTGTTTTTCTCTTTCTGACTTACTTCACTCTGTATGACAGACTCTAGGTTCATCCACATCTATACAAATGACCCAATTTTATTTCTTTTTATGATTAAGTAATATGCTATTGTATATATGTATAACATCCTCTTTATCCCTTCATCTGTCAATGTACATTTAGGTTCTTACATATCAATTCAGTTCAGTTCAGTCACTCAGTCCTGTCCAACTCTTTGCAAGTCTATGGACTATAGCTTCCTGGGCTCCTCTATCCATGCAATTCTCCAGGCCAGAATACTGGAGTGGGCAGCCATACTCTTCTCCAGCAAGGGATCTTTCCAACCCAGGGATTGAACCCAGGTCTTCCACCTTGCATGTGGATTCTTTACCATCTGAGCCACCAGGGAAGCCCCCAAATACTATTAAAATTATTTATCTGAAATTGTGTTTAGCTGAGTGTCTTGCATTATAACTGGCAAACCTACCAGAAATGGAGCACATATTAAATCTCATTGAATATATTTTGAATGCATTGATGTGTCCTGAATAAATTCATGAAACAATTGACCTGCCAGTGTTTGCCTGGCTGTAGTTCCTCTTTTCCTCTTCACATGGTTTGCACCATCACTGATAGACAGTCTTAGTTGCCTCACAGACTTTGGATTTATACAGATTTCAGAAACTTGAATCTAGGGAAATGTATTTGTTTTTCAGTGACTGTCCTTGGAGAGGTCATCTGCTCTCCATATGCATCTATCCTTGTCAATTATTCTACATCTAACTGGTGTCACCCATTTATATCATTATGTCCCTAGAAAGGTCATCTTAGCAACAGGTACCTTATGCACAGACATACATCCAATACCCATTTCAGAGGGCTACTAAATGTTTATGATTTGAAACAATATGAAAGTAGGAGAGGCAATCTGTAAAGTCAAAATCAACAATTGTATAATCAAATGACTAAAAGAGTACGCCTCCATTTTCTTAATTATTAAATTTGTCAATAAAAATGTCATTACAGTTGAAAAGAGTGTGTATTAAAATAGTTGTAGATAAACCATAGTCCATCATAAGTTATAAAAAACATACAAAAAAGGTATTTTAATTTTTCAAGTAAACCTTAATTTAATGTAGGACATGTATGTAGTCAATTTGTAGAATGCTATCTTTAAAATCAGAGTTCCTATGAAGAACTTAAAGAAGATAGATATGTCTACAGGTCTAGCTCGAGACACTTAGAAAATAAAGTTTAAAATATGTTTAGGAGTAAAGGTTATGAGTTCTGGCTTCTAGTGTAGCCTTTAATTGATGCCTTAAAGCAAACTGGACTTTTATATTGTTCCTGATAGAAAATCCTCCACTGACTTCTAGTTTCTCTAACTGGATTCCTACTGTTTCTTGTGCCTGACTGAATTTATCAATGGCCTGGCTTAATAGTTCAGTTTTATAAAAGTGGGCATTTGTTTATTTTTTGCTTATTTTTCCTTCCTTGGATCCCAGAGTATTGTGTTGAAAACCCTGTTTCACACTAAAAGATTTTTATTATACTGAATATCTACATTTAAATTCCATTTTTGAAAGCATGGTTTATTCATGAACACACAGTAGACACTTAATAAGTATTTATGCAATGAATAAAGAATATATTTCAATATTAAATTGGATGAACATTGATTTATATGATCTATTATTTTACATTGGTTCTTTGGAATCAATGGTATGACTTTAATTACTACCAATCATCTATTGTATATTCTCTGGGTACAATGTTCTGCCTGCCAATGCAGATTCCCCCAAGAAAACAGCTGTATATAGATCAGCTGCCTTGGTATTTTCTCCACACCACTAAGTAGATTAGGTTCCAGATCCTTTCTGTCGATGCTAAAATGGGTCATGCTTGGCTATGTCTCAAGATATGTCATATTGCATGGAACTACCTTCCTGAAGATGTTTTAAAATATTTTTTCAGAGTTGACATAAGATAGCAGATGGATAATCTGCTTGAAGGCAGCTGAGGTCATATATCATTAAGCATCAGGGAAATTCCATATGTAACCAAACATCTGCATTTGCAAAATGGAGCTGAAAGCTTTCCCAAAAAAAAAAAAAAAAGACTCCAAGCCCAATTTCTTGCCAATTTAACATCTGGAAAATGTAGAAAAGGTAATCATGAAAACCGAGTCAGTGAATTTTTGAGCTGAAAGGATCCTAAGAGATCAGGCTTTTTAACTAAATAATTTTGCAGATGAAAAAACAGAGCCAAAAAAAAAAATTAAACACTTTGCGTAAGTTCATGTAACTAGTTACTGACAAAAGTGAAGCTGAGATTCATCTTTTGCCAGTGCTTTATTATCATGCTGCCATCCTTAGTTTATCCAACTTATTAAATACTGTGGACATTATATAGTTTGGACATTAGGGCTGTATTCTAAATGTAATACCAAAGTTCCCAATCATTTTAAACAAAGTTTCTGTAATTATATTGGAAAAACGACAGTCAAAATTATCTTTCATACATGGCCAGAGAATGCTTTCTCCTGAAGGAAATAATATTAAATTAGGATAACAAGATCTTTATAAAACAAAAGTTTCCATTTGCAGAATTAAATATTTAGAGCTTCCCAGAAATGTATTGGTGTGAGTTTACATGTTGCATATTTCTTTCTAGTTTAAAATAAATAGCCTAAGACACAAAGAAATGTGATAAGGGAGTTCTCTGTATCGCCACTAAAAACTAGGGTAGATTTTTCTAAATGGCACAAACTATGAAGAAAGAATTTTTGACAGACAGAGGTAAGATGAGGCTATAGACAGATTGATAAATCATCTTCTTGTGTTATTGTGGCTTAATGGAAAGCAATGGAAATGATGGACCATGGGCATTAAGTAAAGTGGGGCAAGGACTGACAAGTGGATCAGTAACTTTAATTAAATTTCCTTTATTTCTGTGGGTTTTAACTTGAGTGTCCCACTGTGGGGGTATTATTTATTGAAAGGTCCAATGGACAGTTTGGTTTTGTTCCAGAGATGCTAAAAATCTGGCAGTGCTGACAATAATCCTACTTAACAGAGATCTGCCCCATATCCCACGTCCTTCACAGTTTGAAGGTGGCATTGATTATTCATGTAGGGAAAGCTAGTTTATTCATAGTTGAGACTGGAACTTTAATTTCATTTTCACACATAAATGTAAAGTACTATCAGAGTTTTAATACTCAGTTAATTTCTCAGTAATACCATTACTGTGTAGATCAAGAAAAGATCATACTTTTTAGGGGAGGGAGTGAGTCATTCCTTATTTTGGAAAATTGTTTCTTGTGATATTTGAATGGCCTGTGCCATATACTTTATTCTAGTAAAGTAGTGCTCAAAATTCTCCAACCAGGCTTCAGCAATACATGAACTGTGAACTTCCAGATGTTCAAGCCGGTTTTAGAAAAGGTAGAGGAACCAGAGATAAAATTGCCAACATACACTGGATCATCAAAAAAGCAAGCGAGTTTCAGAAAAACATCTATTTTTGCTTTATTGACTATGCCAAAGCCTTTGACTGTGTGGATCACAATAAACTGGAAAATTCTGAAAGAGATGGGAATACCAGACCACCTGACCTGCCTCCTGAGAAATCTGTGTGCAGGTCAAGAAGCAACAGTTAAGAACTGGACATGGAACAACAGACTGGTTCCAAATTGGAAAAGGAGTACGTCAAGGCTGTATTATTGTCACCCTGTTTATTTAACTTATAGGCAGAGTACATCATGTGAAATGCCAGGCTGGACGAAGCACAAGCTGGAATCAAGATTGCTGGGAGAAATGTCAATAACCTCAGATATTCATATGACACCACCCTTAGGGCAGAAAGTGAAGAGGAATTAAAAAGCCTCTTGATGAAAGTGAAAGAGAAGACTGAAAAGTTGGCTTAAAGCTCAACATTCAGAAAACAAAGATCATGGCAACTGGTCCCATCACTTCATGGCAAATAGACAGGGAAACAGTGGAAACAGTGTCAGACTTTATTTTTTTTTCGACTCCAAAATCACTGCAGATGGTGACTGCAGCCATGAAATTAAAAGATGCTTACTCCTTGGAAGGAATGTTATGACCAACCTAGACAGCATATTAAAAAGCAGAGACATTACTTTGCCAACAAAGGTCCATCTAATCAAGGCTATGGTTTTCCCAGTGGTCATGTATGGCTGTGAGATTTGGACTGTGAAGAAAGCTGAGCACCGAAGAATTGATGCTTTTGAACTGTGGTGTTGGAGAAGACTCTTGAGGGTCCCTTGGACTGCAAGGAGATCCAACCAGTCCATCCTAAAGGAGATCAGCCCTGGGATTTCTTTGGAAGGACTGATGTTGAAGCTGAAACTCCAATACTTTGGCCACCTCATGCGAAGAGTTGACTCATTGGAAAAGACCCTGATGCTGGGAGGGATTGGTGGCAGGAGGAGAAGGGGACAACAGAGGATGAGATGGCTGGATGGCATCACCAACTCAATGGACATGAGTTTGAGTAAACTCCGGGAGTTGGTGATGGACAGGGAGGCCTGGCGGGCTGCGATTCATGGGGTCACAAAGAGTTGGACTCGACTGAGTGACCAAACTGAACTGAACTGATGCCATATAATTGTTTCAGTCTACAGTTGTAGCCATTGCATTCACTATGATTCTACATTCACATACAAGCCTCTGAGTCCTTCAGTATTTTTACTGATACAGTCATCTCAATATTTTTTGTATTAAAAACATGTGATTTCATTGCATATTATGTCTCTTTATTAAATTTTATATTATATTTAGAGAATGGTATTGGTTTTTTGAAATATATATAGTCATAATTATGAATTTAATTCAGGAAAGTCAAGAGGAATCATAAAATATTTGCTTAAAAATGAGGGTATTATTTGTGACTGGGTGTGAGCCACTGCTTTTGTCACTGTTCTGCAAAAGTAAAAAACATCAATGTTGGCAAAACCGGGAACCCAGAAAAGCCTAAGGAACAAAATGTATCCTCTGTACAGGAAAAGCAGGAGATACTGCTCTAGATTAGAGGTCACTGGCTCAAATGCATGCAGAGGCCAAGCAGGTAGGAAGATGTGACTTGGGCAATTAGAAGACCTTGGGAATGCAGCCCTATCACATGGAGAGAAACACACTGCTCTAGGTTGTTCTCAAGTGTAATGATTCATTTTGTTGAACATGTTGCTGTAACACCAAAATAGTACTTCTTGGTGGTCCAGATTTGTAGATAGCTTTTAGCAGTCAACCCCTTCAAAGCCTGCCTCAATTATAGACAGCTGCCTCTTCAAAGTAATCCGTAATTGGGTAAATATGCAAAGCCATATACATATATGCATATCAATGTACATACATATATACATATATGTGAAAGTGGAAGTCACTCAGTCATGTCCGACTCTTTGCGAACCCATGGACTATACAGTCCACTGAATACTCCAGACCAGAATACTGGTGTGTGTAGCTGGTCCCTTCTCTAGGGGATCTTCCCAATCAAGGATTGAGCCCAGGTCTCCCATATTGCAGGTGGATTCTTTACCAGCTGAGCCACCGGGGAAAGTCCAAGAATACTGGAGTGGGCAGCCTACCCCTTCTCCACTGGATCTTCCCAACCCAGGAATCAAACTGGGGTCTCCTGCATTGTAGGCAGATACTTTCCCAGCTGAGCTGCCAGGGAAGCTCTCTCTATATATACATATATACAACTGTGTTGGGCCATTTTAATCTCTAGTGTATCTTTTGAAATTAGCCAAGGCTTTTAGTGGACTTTCCTCTCTCCACATAACTTGCCTTGGTTCCTTCCCTTCCACATATGTTGATCCTCAATGTACACCCTAATCAACATTCTGCCCACTATAATCTTAGAGCCTACTTTTCAGAGAACCAAACTTGCAACACTCTGTGATTATACTTCATGATAATTAAAAGAAACTAACAATAACAAAACTGGAAATGTGAATTTTTATGTGAACTATCCTGATTTTACTTATCACTAATTTAAATATTCTTCCCATCAACATATCTAAGGCTACATTTAAGCCACATTCATGAAAACCATATAATTCATGATTGGCCCAAGACAGTTGTCCCAGAATAAGCATTAATAGAACTCTTTATTGATGACTGTGTCCCAGCTTACACAAAAAATTAATTTTATGATCATCCTTATCTGAGACCATCAATTTGCCACTTCTGCTTCAGAGAAAAGGCTTTCTGAGGTAGTAGGTTAATTCTATGCTCAATTAGGTAATATTTGATAAACCAAAGAATGGATCACCAATTGGCACAAGCCATTTGGCATTTATTTGTTCTCACAGTGAAGCTGGCAGTCTGATGGAGTTAGATGGAAATGAAGAAGCTATTTAAATGTCAGAAAAGGCCAAACAAAGCTAGTCTGGTGCAATATTTTGCCAAAATCATTTTCCCAGTAAGAGAAAAATCCATATTTCTTTTCCTGGTTTATTCATGTTCTTGGCCTCATCTCAAATCTATACAATTAACCATAAATTATTTAAATAAGCTAGTAATGAACCCTCCACTTTCAAAAATAATTACATAGATCTCAAAACAGATAGAAACACAAAATGAAAAAATACGGCAAACACTTCACTAATATATAAATATTATAGATAGTGCTATAAAACCATACACAAATAAAAACAAGTTACTTGATAATTAGTCAATTATCACAATTTGTAAAAAAAAATACTCTAGTAATTAATTCTTGATCCAATAGCAAGTAAAACTGAAGTGACATAATGCCTAGAAAATAATGGTGTTCAAAGTATGGGATGCAGTCAAAGTAGAAATCAAAGCCAAGTCCATAATATTAAGGGCATTAATTTTATTTTTAAAATAATAATGAAAGATCTAGAAAAAAACAAGGGGGAGAAAATAATAAGATATTAATTTAAAGTATACTTTGTAAATATATTGGTATGTATATATTAAAAAAAAATCACTTAGTCATGTCTGACTCTTTGTGACTCCATGAACTATCCACAGTCCACGGAATTCTCTAGGCCAGAATACTGGAATGGGTAGCCTTTCCCTTCTCCAGGTGAACTTCCCAACCCAGGGACAAAACCCGGGTCTCCCACATTGCAGGCAGATTCTTTACCAGCTGAGCCACAGGGGAAGCCCATATGTATTTATATTGGTATATATATATATATGGCTCAGAGGATAAAGAATCTGCCTGCAATGCAGGAGACCCAGGTTTGATCCCTGGCTTGGTATGATCTCTTGGAGAAGAATATGGCAACCCACTCCAGTATTCTTGCCTGGAGAATCCCATGGACAGAGGAGCCCACGGGGTAGTGAATGGTTGTTGCTGAACCACGAAAGATGCCAGGATTGTTGGCCTCCAGAGAAGTCAATCCACGGCCAGAGACGAGGCTTGATCACTCAGAGCTTTTGAGTAATAAAGTTTTATTTGAGTATAGAAGAGATAGAGAAAGTTTCTGACATAGACATCAGAAGGGGGCAGAAAGAGTACTCCATTGCTAGTCTTTAGCTGGGTGTTATATAACTGCTAGCAGTCTGCTAATTAAAGAAATGTCTCAAAACTCAGAGAATGGCACCAGGCCCTTCACCCACAAAATGCATTTTGAGATAATATTGGTACCAGGTGAGTCATCCCGGGCCATAAAATGATTGATAAGAATCTTGAAGAAAAGCAGAATTCCATACAAATATATAGTTTCATTAACATAAATTAGGAGAACATGTATGAGTATAACATACTGGTTTGTCAAGTCAGGTCTGAGCCTTTAGGCAGAACCAACGTGAAGACAGAGTCTAGGGTAAATACATTGTACATTAACATAGCAAGACAAACATTTCCATAAGAAAAATGCATTAGTTAGCTCAAGGTTTGAGGAAAGTTAAGTTCAGGTGGAACCAGGTGTCATTATGGCAACACAGAATTTTAAGAGATACCACTTTTTAAAGTTGTATACAGAAGGGGAAAAAAATGTAAGACTAGTTTGTTTTATCCGGGGAGCGTGTAATTTCCTCAGTTCTGTCTCCTCACAGCAAAAATTTGAAGCAGCGGACGTTAAAGCCCTCGGACAGACCATGTCTAAGCTCTCAGACAGACTGTGTTACAGCTCTCAGACAGATCAATGTTACAGCTCCATGTTACAGCTCAGTTTTATTTAGAAAATAAAGGAAAATACATCCTCGAGGTGTGAGGGCATGCTGACCTAAAAGATGCAAAGAGAAGAGAGCGAGAGCAAGGGAGAGTGCTCGCAAGGGAGAGAGAGAGAGACCCCTGGCCCTTTGGAGCTCCTCTTTTTATGTTTTTCCTCCCCTTGGGCCTGCCCTATGTAAATTGGTCTGCCCTATGTAAATTGTGCTGTTTGTTCTACCTGAGGTCCTCACTCCAGTCCTCGGACCTTCCTTTGTTCTATTTTTGCGGGCTTTTCCCTTCCTTGTTTTTTAGCCGCTGCCATTCTGGACTTCTTTTTCCTATTCTAACTACCTAACAGTTTCCTTCTGTCACTTAAGAGAGAGATATAAAACTGTCTGACACTTGCAGCCTATTTCCTCCATTTGGAGACCCCTGGCCTTCATGCCTGTTACCTTCTCTGTAGCAAAGAGTCAGATATGACTAAGTGAGTAACACACATAAACACATACACACACATTAGTAAAACATATACATAGTGGGAAACTAAATTTAATCTAAGGCATGTTAAAGGATGTGACACGTGACTAATCATATTTGCTAATTACATTGACAGGGACAAATGAGGCACTGATAAAGAATTATGAAAAACAGAACATGAAAATAAACCTGATAGATTTACCCAAAAAAGGGGAGGGGAGGGCAAAATAAGCTAAGTGTAGCTACTGGACACATTAAATATCTACTGACTACTGTGCTTAATAAACTAGGATGATGTATGACAATAGTAGCTGTTATATGAAAAGAGCTATACATCCCCTATAGCTTTTTATCTCTTTGCTGCCTACCTACACTCATTCAGGGTACATTTTGTAAATTAACCAAATTCTATATTAGCTAATAATATAGTACACTGTATATATTTTGGACTGTTGTGACTTTGTAAACATGTTGGTTCAATATCTTTCTTAGAAATTGCCCGTTTGAAAATTGTGTGTCAGTGTGGATTTCTCTCTACTTTTATAATCAATTTTCGTATAAGTCAGTCAGTTCAGTCACTCAGTCGTGTCTGACTCTGAGACCCCATGAACCACAGCACACCAGGGCTCCCTGTCTATCACCAACTTCCGGAGTTCACCCAAACTCACGTCCATTGAGTTGGTGATGCCATCCAACCACCTCATCCTCTGTCGTCCCCTTCTCCTCCTGCCCAGTCTTTCCCAGCATCGGGGTCTTTTCAAATGAGTCAGCTCTTCGCATCACGTGGCCAAAGGATTGGAGTTTCAGCTTTAGAATCAGTCCTTCCAATGAACCCCCAGGACTGATCTCTTTTAGGATGGACTGGTTGGATCTCCTTGCAGTCCAAGGGACTCTTAAGAGTCGTCTCCAACACCACAGTTCAAAAGCATCAATTCTTCGGCTCTCAGCTTTCTTATGGTCCAACTCTCACACCCATACACGACTACTGGGAAAACCATAGCCTTGGCTAGATGGACCTTTGTTGGAAAAGCAATGTATGCTTTTTAATATGCTATCTAGGTTTGTCACAACTTTCCTTCCAAGGAGTAAGTATCTTTTAATTTCATAGCTGCAATCACCATCTGCAGTGACTTTGGACACCAAAAAAATAAAGTCAGCCACTGTTTTCACTGTGTCCCCATCTATTTGCCATGAAGTGATGGGACTGGATGCCATGATCTTAGTTTTCACTTAGTTTTCACTCTCCTCTTTCATTTTCATCATAATTTGCTCTAAATAAAATTATCCATTTTAAAACAATTTTATTAGAACATTGTATTATTTGCCTGAGTTTTCAATAATAATACTATCGGTGATGTTTATATCTTTCCTCTGTTTCTGTCTCAATGCAGAAAAATAAAATGAAAAATGAAAAGAAACCAATTCATACAGAGTTAACTAATTTGCAAGTTACTATTAGCTACATATCTAAATTAATAAATGCCTAATGGATATTTGCTATTAGTAGGAATCAACATGATTCATATCAATATGTAAAAGAAAATCCATTATTATCTTTACAGTTGCTAAAATATAGGTTTTATAACAACTGACATTTAATTCTGATGGAGACATTTAGTAATAGCTAACATGTACATCACCAACTCGATGCATATGAGTTTGAGTGAACTCCAGGAGTTGGTGATGGACAGGGAGGCCTGGCATGCTCCAATTCATGGGGTCGCAAATAGTCGCACACGACTGAGCGACTGAACTAAACTGAACTGAACTGAACATGTACTGAGCACCAAATATCTGCCAGATATCATGTAGAGCTTTAAATGTATTGTCTCATTTATTTCTCAAAACAACTCTTATTTGGTTGGTACTACAGAAAGTTTTATAGGCAGAAAGATTAAGGTTTAGAGAGGTTGCATTTATACATTTTTTAATCATTGTATATTTTAAATCAAATTTATGATTTGTATACATATATATATAACAAATAGAATCTGCATATATGAATATAAAATTATTTTATGATCTAGTATCAGTGAAAGAGCAACAGTATGAAAATTGTGATACTATATATGTCAAGAAAAGAATTCTTAAAATGGTTTACTATAAGATGAAGAAGTTTATAATGTATTAGGAAGAATATAGAGTAATATATAATTTTAAATATTTTTATAAAATTTTTATATATAAATTTTAATGATAATCATTTTCATTAGGTTGAAAATTTTCATATAATTTATTTTCTTCTATATTTTGATTGTATTTTATATTTGTCTGGTATAAACATAGCACTATTAATGTAGGACTATTTAAATAAAAATATTCAATGTCCGTAACTAATGATTTTATATAAAATATAACATTTATATCTGTTCTTTAATATTTAGTTATTGCAACAGTACATACTGATTTGAAAATTGCAATTACAGTACAGAGTTCATTGAAATTATATATAGCTAGATGTCATCTCTGGTTATCCATTCTTTAATATTAAAGCTAATTGGCTCCAACTACATGCTATATATGGTTAAAAGCCTTGAATCCCTTCAAATGCCTACAAAGTATTTTAGGGGCCTTCTATTTCAATTGATTACTGTGAGGCAAATTTGTGGTTTCCCCTATCTTCTAGAACTTTTTAATCTCTTTTTCCTAAATCATTTCTTTATTTGCAACACAACTATAAAAGAAAAATAGTCTTATTTCCTTTAGTGTCTCAAGGAATCATACGACCTTGGTTTTAAAAAAGAGATGCTTAAAATTTTGTCATTACAGCCAAGCATATTATGGAAAATTAGATTTAGACATATTTAGACCTTTTTCTTGGACTTCCCAGGTGGCTCAGTGGTAAAGAATTCACCTGCCAAGCAGGAGACACAAGTTCAATCCCCAGGTCAGGAAGATTCCCTGGAGAAGGGAATGGCAAACCACTCCAGTATTCTTGCCTGGAGTGCAAGAATTCTTGCCTGGAGTCTCAAGGAGTCTGACATGACTAAGCAACTAACATTACTACTACTACTAACCCCTACATTATTCTTTATTTTTTTTTTCTCAAAAGTTTGTTCTTTGAGTTATTCAAGTGCTACCCTGAGAACAATCTTTCCAAATAAAATGACACATTATTTTTTTTTGTCAAACAAAGACATCCTTCCTCCCAAGGGGAATTAGAAGACCACCTCTTGGATTTTTCTTCCCACATTGTGGTCTTTCATCAGACTCTTTGCAACTCCATGGACTGTAGCCTGCCAGGCTCCTTTGTCCATGTGATGTTGCAGGCAAGTATACTGGAGTAGGCTGCAATTTCTTTCTCCAGAGGATCTTCCCGACCCAGGGATCCAACCCGGGTCTCCTGCACTGCAGGTGGATTTTTTACTGCTGAAGCCACAGGGGATTCCTCACAATATTTACAACAGCCTAAAAACTAAATAGCTAACAATCATATTCTTGTCTCATAATGTTTATATCATGTGGGCATTTTAAGTTCTCAGTACTATTGGTTTAAGATGATCAGTTTATCTTTTTTTCAGTTACTCATACTCCACACAGAGGCAGTCAAGTTGCCACCAGACTTGCTAACCATTGGCCAGTCATACTCTAATCACATTTCAGTTTGCAGACATAGTAAATGAGACAGGTGGACTAGAGGCTTGCTAAAGATGTTTTCAGTTTAAATAACAAAGATGTGTTTTTTTAATAACAGATATGAAAAAAAGAAAAATAATTTACCAAACTAGTACATTTATTTCACTTGCTAATAAAACTTTTTTTTTTGAAATATGAATTCCCAAGCCCATTAAAAATGTAGAGCCTATGCATTCTACGAAGTACCCATTTACTTATTTCCTACTTGGGTTTTAATAAAACAAGCTTTCAATTTTCAGTAACCTCCTTTTAAGACACTTTTATTTGTAGTAGTTCAAAAATAATTTTTTTTGCAACAAGTCTTATTAATATAAAATCTAATCTACAGTTCTAAGTTGGGCTTTCTCTAGGGAGAGTTTGGAAAATAGTGTCATTTCACTAAATTGTGTATCTCAGAGAACTCAGACAGAGCTATAGTTCTTTGAACAAAAATAAAGTAAAAGAGTAAAGAGAAAGATATTTAATAATTTTAGAAGAAAAACTGTTTATGAAGCCTTATATGGAACTGGATTAACTTTAAAGATCACAAACAGTAAATTATATGCTTATGATATGTTGTGGGGTTTTTTTAGAGTATCAACATACATCTAAAAGAAAATGAAAAAGAATAAGTTTGAAATGAGAATTAAGATAAGCCAATTTATTGAAAAAATTGCACTGAAGTGGTAAAGATGGAGAGATAAGGAAAATTAATTGAAAAGCAAGAAAATACAATATTTTATGTTTTTGCTACTGCTTAAGCTTTTCATGTACCAATTTAATTAAAGAATTAAATGTCTTTTCTTTCCAATACAATATTTTAGATACTCAAACTTTATCACACTCTATCTTTTGGAAGCAATTTCTATTTCATCTTTCAAAGCTATTTCCTTCAATAGTCGATACATTGCACCTCAAATCTTTTAGACACCTGGTTTTCTTGCTGTGACATATTTTCACCCTTTGTTTCTTTCAAAGGAAATGTTTCTCCTATACAATTAACTTCGGCTTTATAATAAAGATTCTGACTTAATTTGTACTTTTCACTGCTGAGAGCATTCAAGTTCTACCACTGCCTCTTCCTCTTTGGTCCTACATTTGAACAAGTTGATAAGAAACCCAGTGCTCCTTCTCCTAGGAGCCAGAAGTTCGAACCAAGGAAGCCCCAGCCAACATTTTGGAAGCCACATCCCAGCCTACACCTACTCACAAAAGAATCCAAGCCAGTCAACTTCTTATACACTCCCTAGCCATTTTGGGGTCCTGCTTCAGGCCTGCCTTGCTCCTCCAAGAAAGTTTATCATTCACATAATGAGTCTATTTTCTCACCTATTGGTATGTAGGGGTAGTCTTGAAATCCAAACCAAATTTTGTGTGAGGGGGGTCTATCTTGTTTCTGTGTGGTGATCACAGCTCATCTCCACTGTTTAAATAAAGCCTCACCCCTCCAATGGGGTGAAACACATAAAGAGGTTTCTTACCTAGTAATTTTTCTATGTGTATAGCAATATTAAAAAGAAAGTCTTATTTTATTATCAGAAATATAGGAAATAAAAATAAAAAAAACAAAAACTTGTTTCACTCATTCTCCTGTATGTTTTCTTAACTACTAAAAATCCATGACACCCAGCATGGTACCTGTGCTCTTTGGGGAAGGTGAATATCAGTTTTTTAGCATAGAAGTTTTAATTCCATTTTCTGACTCAATTCCAGGAGCAGTGCTTACTTGTTTAACTTTTGTCCATGGATACACTTGAAGTAGATTAGACAGATATATCAGTTACGCTAATCCAAATCCATATTCTTTCCTAGATCCAAATTGTCCATTTTTCTGTTCATGTCTTAATTATTTTCCCCAGGCACAGGGTTAGTTATGACACAGTGAGGGGTTATATAATGATTCAAATGACCCTGTAAAATTAATCTTAATAATACAATGTCAAAAAATATTATGGCTCACACTGAATCACTATAAAAATCTACTATTAACTCCTTAGAAAGAAATAAAAGTAAAAAATAATTAAAACTTTTAGAAATTAAAATAAATGAAATAATCCTTATTTTTTTTATTAGACTTCATCTTAACAAGATTACATTGTAGTCCAAAACGAAGTTGCCTTTTCTTATGTCCATCTCAAACCCCAAAACACGTGTGCAAACACACACACACACACACACACAAATCATATTTAAGAAAAAGCAAGAGATTAAAAGTATGATAAGCCAACATGTGGATAAAATAAGTATATAAAATTAAAAACCCAGTGCTCATCCCCCTGGGTAACATTATGTCAGCAGCCATGCTATTACTCTGACAGCATAACCCGAGGGAGGGTGAACAGTGTCTGTGTCTTAGGTAATGTCTTGGTTCAGAGAACTCAGAAGACCTATGTCTATCAGGTCATCTGAACACTAAATCTTTAAAATAGACTTGCTTCAATTACAAACTGTGTTCTTCCTAAAACGTCAGGTAGGGTAAAATAAACCCCAGTTCCCTAAGTTTGCCTTTCAGTGTGATCCCTGGAAATGCAAATGTCCAGCATGTAACATCACAGGCTCCCAAACTTGTTGTAAAAATGTCCCCACTCAAGGTGCTCCCAGCTTCTCTATAATCATATCGATGCACCTTTACAGGTACTAGTGCCATTTTAATCCTGCTCCAGTGATGAGATTATAAAGTGCTAAGGCATTAAAAATTTTTTAAAGTGCTAATCAGTTTAATTGTTTGATATATTCTTAAGAAATTCTCCGTAAAACTATCTGCTTTCTCTATAATAAATGTTCTGTTTTACAGTATGCAACCAATGGACAGTTTGATCAATTCATGTTTTCAGAGACTCACTCTTAAACTTTGTTATTCCTGTAATTTCTAGAAGTCAGCAGTCTACACAGAGTTAACATAATTTAATAGAACATTACAGTCATTCTTACTGTTTAGATCACCAATACAAGTTGAAAGACAGTATCTTCTCATAATCTTCCTTTTGTGATACTAACATTTCCTTAGATCCTTTGGTTTCATACATGAACCATAACGTGGTTGGGTTATGCAAATACCAATTTTAACTTTGGCTTTCTTTCTTTTTAAAAAATTCATTTTAAATTGGGGGAAATTGCTTCACAATGTTGTGTTGGCTTCTTCCATACAACAAAGCAAATCAGCCATGCTGCTGCTGCTGCTAAGTCGCTTCAGTTCTGTCAGACTCTGTGCCACCCCATAGACAGCAGCCCACCAGGCTCCACTGTCCCTGGGATTCTCCAGGCAAGAACACTGGAGTGGGTTGTCATTTTCTTCTCTAATGCATGAAAGTGAAAGTGAAGTCACTCAATCGACCCATGGACTGCAGCCTACTAGGCTCCTCCGTCCGTGGGATTTTCCAGGCAAGAGTATTGGAGTGGGCTGCCAATGCCTTCTCCATAATTATACTTATATCACCTCCCTCTTGAGCCTCCCTTCCTCCTCACCCATCCTACTCCTCTAAATCATCACAGACTGCCAGGCTGGGCTCCCTGTGTTATATAGCAACTTCTCACCAGCTATCTACTTTACACATGGAGATCAGCCCTGGGTGTTCTTTGAAAGGAATGATGCTAAAGTTGAAACTCCAGTACTTTGGCCACCTCATGCAAAGAGTTGACTCATTGGAAAAGACTCTGATGCTGGGAGGGATTGGGGGCAGGAGGAGAAGGGGACGACAGAGGATGAGATGGCTGGATGGCATCACCGACTCGATGGACGTGAGTTTGAGTGAACTCTGGGAGTTGGTGATGGACAGGGAGGCCTAGTGTGCTGCGATTCATGGAGTGGCAAAGAGTCAGACACGACTGAGCGACTGAACTGAACTGAACTGAATGTATACATGGTGATGCTACTTTCTCCACTCATTATACTCTCTCCTTCCCCCACTGTGTCCACAAATCCATTCTCTATATCTGCATCTTCATTCTTTCCCTGCAAACTGGCTTATCAATACCATTTTTCTATATCCCATATATACATGTGTTATGTACAATTTTTTTTCTTTTTCTAACTTACTTAACTCTGTATAACAGGCTCTAGGTTCATCCACCTCACTAGAACTGGTATAGTATTCAGTCGCAAGAAAGAACAGTTGGCTATCTTTCTTAATAGGGATTCCCTGATGGCTCAATGGTGAAGAATCTGCCTACCAGTGCAGGGAATGTGGGTTACATCCCTGGGTAGGGAAGATCCTCTGGAGAGGGAAATGGCAATCCGCTCCAGTATTAATGCCTGGGAAATCCCATAGTCAGAGGAGCTTGGTGGGCTATAGTCTATGGGGTCATTGAAGAGTTGGACACCCTAGCGACTAAACAAAAAAAAAAAAAAATCTTTCTTAATAATATCTTTACTTATTTCTAGTCAGGCTATGGAGAATGCAATGGCACCCCACTCCAGTACTCTTGCCTGGAGAATCCCATGGATGGAGGAGCCTGGTGGGCTGCAGTCCATGGGGTCGCAAAGAGTCGGACACTACTGAGCGACTTCACTTTCACTTTTCACTTTCATGCATTGGAGAAGGAAATGGCAACCCACTCCAGTGTTCTTGCCTGGAGAATCCCAGGGACGGGGGAGCCTGGTGGGCTGCCCTCTATGGGGTCGCACAGAGTCGGACACGACTGAAGTGACTTAGCAGCAGCAGCAGCAGCAATCAGGCTATACACATTACAGTCCTTTCCTTTCTTGTCTTTTCCTGTCATGGAGTGAGTTAATGACTCTATAACCAGTGCTTCAGTGTTTCCAGTATTACTGGAAGGCATTCTTCCTCCATTATTGAAGACAGCTGTGGCCATGGATAGACTAGATGTACCTTCTCATACTTGAAATAAGCATGCATTTTATCATGTAATTCTAACGTGAAAGATCCATATTTTTTCCCAGAAAAATATCTTCTGTTCAATTCAGTTCAGTTCAGTGGCTCAGTTGTGTCCAACTCTGTGACCCCATGAAGAGCAGCACACCAGGCCTCCCTGTCAATCACCAACTCCCGGAGTTCACTCAAACTCACGTCCATCGGTGATGCGATCCACCATCTCATCCTCTGTCATTCCCTTCTCCTCCTGCCCCCAATCCCTCCCAGCATCAGGGTCTTTTCCAATGAGTCAACTCTTCGTGTGAGGTGACCAAAATATTGGAGTTTCAGCTTTAGCATCAGTCCTTCCAATGAACACCCAGGACTGATCTCCTTCAGAATGGACTGGTTGGATCTCCTTGCAGTCCAAGGGACTCTCAAGAGTCTTCTCCAACACCACAGTTCAAAAGCATCAATTCTTCGACACTCAGCCTTCTTCACAGTCCAACTCTCACATCCATACATGACCACTGGAAAAACCATAGCCTTGACTAGACGGACCTTTGTTGGCAAAGTAATGTCTCTGCTTTTCAATATGCTATCTAGTTTCACCATAACTTTCCTTTGAAGGAGTAAGCATCTTTTAATTTCATGGCTACGATCACCATCTGCAGTGATTTTGGAGCCCCCAAAAAGAAAGTCTGACACTGCTTCTACTGTTTCCCCATCTATTTCCCATGAAGTGATGGGACCAGATGCCATGATCTTCATTTTCTGAATGTTGAGCTTTAAGCCAACTTTTTCACTCTCCTCTTTCACTTTCATCAAGAGGCTCTTTAGCTGCTCTTCACTTTCTGCTATAAGGGTGGTGTCATCTGCATATCTGAGGTTATTGATATTTCTCCCGGCAGTCTTGATTCCAGCTTGTGCTTCTTCCAGCCCAGCGTTTCTCATGATACACTCTGCATGTAAATTAAATAAGCAGGGTGACAATATACAGCCTTGACCTACTCCTTTTCCTATTTGGAACCAGTTTGTTGTTCCATGTCCAGTTCTAACTGATACCCCTTTATAGCAAAATTAGGTTTCTTAATAAGCAAGTGCCAGTGTTAAGGAACTGTCACATTACCAAGTTCTTCCATTTTGATAGAATTAATTAGATGCATCAGTTTGACTCCCTGGAGAAGGATATGGGAAACCACTCTGGTATTCTTGCCTGACAGAGGAGCCTGGGGGACCACAGTCCATGGGATCACAAAGTCAGACAGGACTTAGCAACTGAGAATGCACCAATTTGACTAGTCATTTATTTCATTACAAGTTTTTCAAACTGGGCTCAAACAAAACTGGCACAGGAAAAAACTGTGCTTATCTGAACTTATTGAATGTTTAAGACAAGCCAGGTTTAAACATTTTTTATTTAAACATCAGTTTTGCCAATATTGAGAACTTAGAAAAATCAAATGATTCCAAAGGTATTCTGATCTCCACAGGACTGTGGGACACCTTGATGTTATTTATACTTCATTCTAAGAATACCATCTTCAAAGGTAACATGGGTCATTAATATCCAGTTATGGACAGATTTTCTAATTGTTTCTCAGACTCCTGGACTTAAGCCATCTGCTCAAAATTTTCAGGTGATTAAAAAAATTCTAACATATAAAAGAATAGCATATTTAGAAATCAAATATTAAAAATATGTAGTTAATTTAAATTTTTGTTAATTATTTATTTTAAATGATATCCAAATTAATTAATCTTAAAGTAGAATCACTCCACCAGTGCTTAAAAAAATTATTTTTCTAATTCTAGATAAAGGTTTTGGCAGTGCAATCTTTATTGAAATATAAATTTTATAAGTTATAATTTTAATAATATATTAAGTGCTTTTTCAATTATCTCATTTCCAGAATAACTCTAAAAGCTAGATATTACTAGTACTTAGTTTGTTTAACTTCAGCTAATTTATATTTTAATAAAAACATCTGAGTTTTGGATAGTTTTTACACATTATGAGTTTCCAGATTCTGAGGCTTGTTTCAATAGTAAGTCATTTAATCTGAGGGGAAAATAATTCCTAAGAAAATGCAAATCTGATAAAAGAATGCCATCATAAAATGTCAATTATCTAAAATATGTTACATTGTCAATATTGGCTAAAATGAGGATTACCATACTTGGACCTATTTTACTTTTTCCAAGGGGAATCAGATGCATGGTTACCTTATTAAGGAGTGGTCCTAGAATTTCTGACCCTACCACACATCATATGGTATACAAAATAATCCAGAAAGAAAGCTGTTAATACAAGACCTGTCAACACAATGCAATGACTCCTCCAGCCACCCTAAGAGAGGCCTATACCTCTTTCAGTATGAACACAGTCTAACTTTTCTAGAAAAAAGATTATTTATTGCTTCCACAGACTGCATCAATCTTGAAGTGTTGAACTTTTCTATCATTATCATCATCATCATTGCTACTACTTTGACTTCTTAACCTCTGCCATGAAATGGAGTTTAGAAATTGGACTGACTTTGGGACTAAGGTAAGCAATATAAAGTGTGTGTAAATTATGGAATGAGTTTCTTATTTAATCTATAGTCTCAGGGATTTCTCTTTGCATGTAAGATAAAGGAGGATTATATAGAAGCAGATCTATTTTGACTGAGACACAAAATTATATTTTATATATAATATATATATATTTGTGTATATGTGTGTATGTTGTTGTTTAGTTGCTAACTTGTGTCAGACTCTTTGTGACCCCATGGACTGCAGCATACCAGGCTTCCCTGTCCTCCACTATCTTCTGGAATTTGCTCAAATTCATTGAGTTTGTAACGCTATCTAACCATCTCATCTTCTGCCACCCTCTTTTCCATTTGCCTTTAATGTGTGTGTATATGTATCTATAATATAGTATGAGACAATCCAATACATAAAATTATGTCATGTGAAACATTTGTAAATTTGTTCAATATGACATGAATATTAGTAAGAGCTAATAGTAAATGTTGAAATTATGGAAAGTTTAAAACAGGCTAAAAATACTTTTTGTCGAATGGAAGCAGAAAAAAATCATATAAATGCAAATACTTTAATACATCTCATTGAAGGTTTTTATCTCTGTTAAATTTTATGTATGACCTTTAGCAAAAATAAGACTATACCTTATTTATACTTTGACTCTACTTCATAACCCTTAGAAATATCTACAATATTATAATTATGTGTTAGATATACAGAATCTATATATATATACCCTAGTGTGCATAGAGATGCTGCATATCTTGAAATTTAGACTTTAAAAGTGACAGGCATAGTATTTTCAAAGAATTAAAGAAGTCATGATTAATGTGTTATAAATATAAAAGTCAGTCATGTGTAGGATGACTTTCCTTTTCAGATGTTCCCTTATGCTTTTAAGTAAAGGCATTTTCATAAAGCTCTGAATAAAACAAATAGTGCCACATACCAAATTATGAAGTGATGTTCTTCCTGTTTTAGTTGAGTCATTTGAAACTAGTTATGACTTTCTGTCTCATACTGGTACAGAAATTATCATTATATCTTATTGATTGTAGAAATAAATAATATATAGGTCAGTGAACTCATTTAAAATGAAGCTATGTGACTATGTAAAACTCTATAGTAACCATTACCTTCTCTCAAAATGTAAGAATGTTAGAAGGTAGAACTAATTATCTATATGAAGTTATAGTATCATAGCATGATTAAATCTACTCCATGAAATACCATAAACAGTTATTTAAAACACAGCTACCAAACTTACTGATTAATGCTAATTATCTCATTTGTAATTTACCTAAGGACCTTTCTTCGGAGAAGGCAATGGCACCCCACTCCAGTACTCTTGCCTGGAAAATCCCATGGACAGAGGAGCCTGGTAGGCTGCAGTCCATGGGGTCGCTAAGAGTTGGACACAACTGAGCGACTTCACATTCACTTTTCACTTTCATGCATTGGAGAAGGAAATGGCAACCCACTCCAGTGTTCTTGCTTGGAGAATCCGAGGGATTGGGGAGCCTGGTGGGCTGCCCTCTATGGGGTCGCACAGAGTCGGACACGACTGAAGCGACTTAGCAGCAGCAGCAGCAGCAAGGACCTTTCTTACTCTTCGTCTTGCCATTTGGTTATTCAAAACTCTCACAAGTGAAAATATGAAGAGGCATCCAGGATACAAACTAGTTGAAGGCAGAAAACTCAGTGGTATCGGATTTATTGACAAAGCTGCTTAACTTATTTTCATTATTTTTTCCCCTTGATTTTAGGAAAGCTAAAGGAGACATTCTGTTCAAGAAACCTGATGTGGTTTTTTAAAATGGTGTTGAAATCTTTGATATTCTTCCTATTGAAAAGTGGAGTCTCTATCCCCTTTTCTTAAGTCTGGCAGGCATATGACTGTCTTGAATCATAAACACTGAGAAAAATAACTTCCTAGCCATGATTGCAGTAGAGCATGCAGCTTCCTTTGGGATTTCTTGGAATGCCCGTTTCCCAGAAGCTCAGCCTGGGATGTTCAGCAGGTAGGAAGTACAGTCACCTTAAAACTAGCATGCTGAAGGCACCCATGAAGGCATTCCAGGGGACAGCCTTGGCTGAGTTCCTACCTGACAACCAACATCAGCTGACAACCATGTGATTGAGTCTCTTGGATGACTTTAGCAGAAGAGACCCCAAGCAAAACTTGCTTACCCAAGTCATCTCCAGAATTCTTTTCCCACAGAATTGTGAGCAAAATAAAATTATTGTTTTAAGTCACAAAGCTTTGGGTTATTTATTACGGAGCAACTATAATCAGATCACCTCCTACCAATTCTGCTTCCTTTATTTAGATGAGGCTGTACCCATGTTTGAGCTTCCCAGGTGGCACTAGTGGTAAGGAGCCTGCCTGCCAATGCAGGAGATGTAAGAGACACGGATGTCCATGTTTAAGTTGGACTTGATTCAGGAACCAAAGTGAACATTTCAGGAATATGAAGGCACATACTGAATATGTAAATCATCCCTGAATTGAGAAAAATACCCAGATTACCAAAAAAAAAAAAATTACAGCAAGAATTAAATTTTTCCATTTCTCCCTCCCCTAGCATACACCTGTGGTCCTGTGAAGGGTCTTGTATGGCCAGCTGAAAGAGCAAGAGAAAGTTTGTGTTTGGTTTACAGATGGGCTCACTAAGCATGTGGGTGCAAACATAAAACAGTAATGGCTGCATTACAGCCACATTTTTGGCAGCCCTGAGAGAGAGTGCACAGTGGAAAGAAAGATGCATGTCAGCTGCAGCTCTGAAAACAGCTGCAACAGGGACAATGGTCAGCCACATGCTTCCTTTCCTCCTCTGAGAGTCTCTTCAGGAAGAACCAGCCCATGGGAATAATGAAGAAATTGTCTCCCAAACCTGTGTGGAAAAATAGGTGTATGTGACTCAAAGGATGGAACTGGATATTAATGAGAGTGCCTCTCAGATGTGTGACTCTGGGAATGCAACAGACCAAGAGCTCCAGCCCACTACTCTGAAATCAACTGCTTTGTTTCCCAAATTCCCCAAAGCTGCTCCCAGCCAGTGACTGAGTGTAGCAAGGCAACAAGGCAAGTCTGTTCTCGGGAGGAAAAGGACTTCTCTGACAAGCATTTTGGATCAAGATTCACTGATAGCCTTACCAAACCTTCCTTAGAGATGCACTGCAGTCTAGCAATCTTCACAAATTATCCTATGAGGCTCATACAAACTTCAGATGATATTATTATCATTTACTTTTAAGGACAATAGAAGCTTAATGATGTTATGATCAATTTCTAAGGTCATGTAGTTGGAAGTGATATAGCTGGAATTTGCAATCAGGAAGTCTGATAATAGAGTCTGTTTAATACAAATTAGCTAGAATAGCATTTCCCCAATATGATTATACTGAGTCATGTACTGTTTTACTTTAGGAACCAAGAAAGTAAAGACTGGGCTCTAGGTGGAAGTTTGAACTTTTTATGTCAGTGCCTAATGCAAAATGGCAACCCACTCCAGGGTTCTTGCCTGGAGAATCCCATGGACGGAGAAGCCTGGTAGGCTGCAGTCCATGGGGTCGCACAGAGTCGGACACGACTGAAGCGACTTAGCAGCAGCAGCAGCAATGCAAAAAGGATGCATGTTAGAAGAAACTTATTTATGCATTTGTCTGTAACCCAGCAGATGTATTCCAGTATATGGAATAACCAAATAGGCCACACTCTCTTTGTGGCAAATAACAGTAGATGTCATAGGAATAGGATGTTTATAAGATGTGTCAAACATTTTAATTTGGGGGTTGCATATTTTAATTTGCATAGAAAAGTTTGGCCTCAATCAATCAATCAATCGATTTTCTGTGTTTCAACACTTACCAATTTCAGAGTACTGTCCTTGTTGTGAAATTAAATGGCATGGCTAGAAGCAATTAATTAGCCATATATTATAGTCACTCTCAGTAGCATGACCAAATTTATTTTCTATATACATAGCTGTAATACATCTGCAGGTAATGTTATATACTATTTTTCTGAAGCAATATGTCTTAAAATTAGCACTGTCTGTAAAAAAAATAATAGGTTTAGCAAATCACTTTTGAGGAGCTCTGTATTACAGATTTTAGTAAAGTAATAAATTTTTTTTGGTTCTTTTGGTTTTATATAACATTACAAGTTTCCAGACCCTGACTTAGAAATATGCTATCAATATCTTTCCAAGGATATAGAAAATATGTACTTTGGAGAGAAGAAAAAGAAGTATTTATACAAGTTTGGCATGTCAGCCAGTAGCTAAGAGACTCAAGGTTACAAGAGGAATTTTTTAGAATTAAACTAATTGGAGGTTTTATTTTAATTAATACTCTGAGAAGATTATTGCAAGAAATTAAAATTCAGGGTTTTCTAAAATGAGTAATGGCTTAAAGCAAATAGTCTTCATTTTAAACCATTAAACCAAAAGAGATTCATGGGAAGTGGAACATTTTTTTTCTTTATGAGTGAATTGCATTTCTACCACTATGAAAGTTTCATCAATATGCTTACAAAATTGGTATTTTCCCCTTGTTTTTTGTATTTTTATTAGTTACTTAACCTTCTTAAATACTTAGTATATCTGCCAGTTATAGGTAATCCAAGATTAATTTTTTTCTAAATCTAAACCCATGGTTTTAAAAATGTGAAACATTCTTTGAAAGGCCCATAAATTATACAGATATAGATGCACTATGGCACTTCCACAGAAATGCTAGTGATATGATTCTCTAACAAAAACTTTAATAAAAACCTATAGCAGTTCATTAAATAATTATGAAATATGAAATGAAATAAAAATAAAATTAAAATGTAATCATTAATTCTATATTATTTGAAAGTCATGGGATAGCTTCATAATTATAGTATTTAAATATTTAAAATAGCATTATAATTTTAAACATATTAAATTATATAATACATTTTAAAATAATGTGCATTTAAGAAAGTGATTAGAATCATTAAACTTAAGTATATGTGAATAGTATTACTATCAGGATTCCAACATTATCATTGTAAATTTGACTCTGACCCTCTTTCAAAAGGATGCAATAAAAAAATAACAATCAGACACTTGATTATTTTGCCTGGTAGGAGGAAACATAAAATCATGAAGAAAATAAGCCTTTATCTAAATTTAAAAAATATATATTTTCAAGGATTGATTCCAGGGTTCTAAAACATAGGAAACTATATTTAAATATAGAAAATAGAAATCGTTTAAATATAGAAAACTATATTTAAATCTTTTCAACGGTGGGCTTTAGTAGCAATCCTTATATAAGTTGGGACATGATGTCAAATTAAATTTCAGTGTGTACGCTTTTGTTAAGGGAGTCATGAATAAAATCTAGAATAGAATAGAATTGCATGTCCTTCAAACTACCCTGAAAAAGTATTTATCTCTTAACCAAAATTTAAAAAAGAGAAAGTAAAAATGTTAAGGTTACATTATATTTTAAAGGCCTAATGTTAACTCATTAAAAATTATTCTTATGTGTTATAATGTAAGCATGCATTTGAAATTCAGAGGTCAAATTGAAATGTTTAGAAAATATCCCCAGAAACTCATGAGCAACTTTATCATCAAAACTCAAGTAAGTGTTTTACATGTGCTTGTAGGCCATCTGTATGTCTTCTTTCCAGAAATGTCTGTTTAGATCTTTTGCCCATTTTTTTGGTTGGGTTGTTTGTTTGTTTGTTTTTAATGAGTGCTTCTAGTTGTTTATATATTTTGGAAATTAATCCCTGCTCAGTTGCATCACTTGAAGATACTTTTTCCCATTCTGTGGGGTACCTTTTTGGTTTGTTTGTTGTTTTCTTTGCTGTGCAAAAGTTTTTAAGTTTAATTAAGTCCCATTTGGTTATTTTTATTTTCATTGCTCTAGGAAGTGTATCCAAAAAGATATTGCTGAGATTTATGTCAAAGAGTGTCTGACATGAAAAGATGTTAAACATCACTAATTATTAGAGAAATGCAAATCAAAACTACAATGAGGTATCACCTCACATTAATCAAAATGACTATCATCAAAAAGTCTACAAATAATAAATACTAGAAAGTATGTGGAGAAAAAAGAAACCTCCTACACTGTTGGAGGAACAGTATGAAGGTGCCTTAAAAAACTCAAAATAGAACTACCATATGATCCTGCAATCCCAATATATCCAAAGAAAACCATAATTCAAAAAGATAAATGCACCCCAATCTTCTTTGCAGCACATTTACAATAGCCAGGACATGGAAGTAAACTAAATGTCCATTGGCAGAGGAATGGATGAAGAAGATGTGTTACATATATCAACAGAATGACTCAGCCATAGTAAAGAAAGAAATAATGCCATTTGAAGCAATATAGATGGGCCTACAGATTATAATATTGAGTGAAGACAGTCAGACAGTGTAAGACAAATATCATATCACTCATATATGGAACCTAATTTTTAAAATGATACAAATGAACTTATTTACAAAACAAAATCAGACTCACAGACTTTGTCAACAAACTTATGGTTGCTAAAAGAGAAAGATGGAGTTGGGGAGGGATAAATTAGGAGTTTGGGATTAACCTAGAAATACTACTATATATGAAATAGAATATCAATGAGGATCTATTGTATAGCACAGGGAACTCTACTCAATATTCTGTAATAACCCTATGGGCATAGAATCTAAACAAGAATGGATATATGTATATTTATAGCTGAATCACTTTGCTGTATACCTGAAACTAAAACAACATTGTAAATCAACTATCCTCCAATATAAGACAAAAATTAAATTAAAAACTCAAGTAAATCCTTAAGTCTCCACCAGATGGCTCAGTGGTAAAGAATCCACCTTCTAAACAGGAGACAGGAGATATAGGTTTGATCCCTAGGTTGGGAAGATTCCCCTGGAGGAGGAAATGATAACCCATTCCAGTATTCTTGTATGGATAATCCCATGGACAGAAGATCCCAGTGAGCTATAGTGCATGAGGTTGCAAGAGTTGGACATGCATGTTCTTAAGTACCAGAGAGAACATTTACTATTGGGCTAATGAAAAATCATCACTTGCCTTTGACATTTTAGTCTGTACAAAATTGAAGACATTAATTTGTCACAACATTAATTTGAACTGGATTTTTTAAGGACTAGACCAAACTAGCCTTTTATAAAGAAACTAGGTAAACAATTTTACCTATGAAAAATCAATATGATAAGGCTTCAATCAGTTCAGTTGCTCAGACGTGTCTGACTCTTTGCGACCCCATGGACTGCAGCATGCCAGGCCTCCCTATCCATCACAAACTCCCAGAGTTTACCCAAACCCATGTCCATTGAATCAGTGATGCCATCCAACCATCTCATCCTCTGTTGTCCCCTTCTCCTCCTGTCCTCAATCTTTCCCACCATCAGGGTCTTTTCAAATGAGTCAGTTCTTCACATCAGGTGGCCAAACTATTGGAGCTTCAGCTTCAGTATCAGTCCTTCCAATGAATATTCAGGACTGATTTTCTTTAGAATTGACTGGTTGGATCTCCTTGCTGTCCAAGGGACTCTCAAGAGTCTTCAACATCACAGTTCAAAAGCATCAGTTCTTCAGCGCTCAGCTTTCTTTATAGTCCAGCTCTCACATCCATGCATGATAACTGGAAAAACCATAGCTTTGACTAGATGGACTTTTGTTGGCAAAGTAATGTCTCTGCTTTTTAATATACTTTTCTTCCAAGGAGCAAGATAAATTTAATTTCATGGCTGCAGTCACCATCTGCAGTGATTTTGGAACAAAAAAAAAATAAATAAAATAAAGTCTGTCACTGTTCCCATTGTTTCCCCATCTATTTGCCATGAAGTGATGGGACCAGATGCCATGATCTTAGTTTTCTGAATGTTGAGCTTTACTTATATAGAAGTAAAAGAATTCATCCAGAATACATGCTTCAGGATTCATACTGAAAACAAATGAGACACTCAAAATACAATAATTCAAGAAAAGATTATTATTAATATATTTGTAAATATAGAGAAACAGTGAAAAAAAAAATTAAATAAGCTGTTACCAAGTCTGAACCCAAACCACCAAAATGATGAAGGGATAGATCAGAGAATGCTGCCAACTCAGCTACCTAGTGGAAAGGTAGAATATTCATCAATAGATAAATCATAGTGAATGGCCTTATTTTCTTTACTGCTTTTAAAACACATTCATTTGCTTTGTATCAAGTTTACTCAACCTTGTCTACATATTGGAATCATCTGGAAAAAAACACTTAAAACCATTGATGCCTTAGATGCCACGATCAGAAATTCTGATTTAATTGATTTGAGTCTAGACAGGACATAGGGATTTTTAAAAGTCCCATATGGTGACTCAGATGATAAAGAATCTTCCTGCAATGCAGATGTGGGTTCAATCCCTGGGTAGGGAGTATCCCCTAGAGCAGAGAATTGCTACCCCTTCCAGTATTCCTGCCTGGAGAATTTCATGAAGAGAGGAGCCTGGCACCCTGTAGTCCATGGGATCACAAAGAATAGGACATGACTGAGGAACTTTTACACACATGCACATATGTTTTTAACACAAGGTCAAGTTTGTAAACATCTGAATAAAATTTGACTTGCAAGAACATCTATAATACTTTAGTCAAAAAGCAAGTTACATATTAACAAATATGATTAACTGCATAACTTATAAATAATAAATGCTATCTTTGTGTTTATCTGTGTCACATTCATACATAATGATTATCTTTATATGGGTGGAATGGTGATGACATGGTAAAAGAAGACTTCTGGATTTTGTTCTATATTGTCACTGAAATTAATATGTACTATTTATGTAGTTTGGAAGAAAATACCTATTACTATATACTTAATTATATCAAATAAAATTTAAAAGTAAAGTAATTGCCCTATCAAAAACTATCATTGATCACTGTCTTTTACTACTGTTTGTCTGAAAATATAAAATATCTATTGATCTGTTCAGGAAGGTAACTGATCATTTTATAATCCTTGACTCTTCTTATCTCATCCTCAGTTCAGTTCAGTTCAGCTCAGTCGCTCAGTTGTGTCCGACTCTTTGCGACCCCATGAATCACAGCTCGCCAGGCCTCCCTGTCCATCACCAACTCCCGGAGTTCACTAGACCCACGTCCATCGAGTCAGTGGTGCCATCCAGCCATCTCATCCTCTGTCGTCCCCTTCTCCTCCTGCCCCCATCCCTCCCAGCATCAGGGTCTTTTCCAATGAGTCAGCTCTTTGCATCAGGTGGCCAAAGTATTGGAGTTTCAGCTTCAGCATCAGTCCTTCCAATGAACTAAATAGGGCTATTTTGTTTTTCTTCCCATTTCACCATCACCGACTCCATGGACATGAGTTTGAGTTCAGCAATGTTCACTTTATTTTTAATTATTTCAAAACTAAATTCCTTTGGCTTTGCAGATTATATTCCATTCAACTTCCCATTATATTTCTGCTTGAAATTTTAATATAAATTATCTCTTTTTTCAAAGTGTAGATCTTCATATTTTAATGAATTTTAATAAACTGGAAAATAAATTTATTCTTTATAAGATTTTCTGTTCTTCACATTTCCCTTCCATTGAATATTATTTTCTTTGGTTTTAATACTATAACTTTGTAAGGCTACCAATTGTATGTACATCTGTACTCATGGGTGTATTTCTTTGTGTGTATGTTTTTGTTTACTCATATTTGATTAAGTCTTAGCTAGTATTTTCTCAAGGCTGGGTAAATTCTCCATACTTATACTCACTTTCAACTCCTTGTTTTTATGCTTCTCTTCTAAGAACTTAAGCCAAAAACTCAGCTTGTGAAACACCCACTCCAGTTCAGCCATTACTAACCTTGGGATTCTCTAATTATGACAACTCTAGAATACAGACTTCCTTACGATGTCATTTCTTTATTGATGACTGGTGCGAACCCTCTGTCAACTTTCAAATATGGATTTCTATTGGATCCACGGTCCATGCCAGTGTCACAGCAGGGACTAGCATCTTTCTTAATGCCACTGATCTCTTTGAACTTTTCATATTGTAGCCAGGGCCAGTATCCTGGGCATCATAAATGCTAGTACATTCATGTGCTCGTAACTAGGTATGGTAAAATTAAAGCAATGTGGGTACAGAGTATCATCCTTGTCCCTACTCTCTGTATTTGTTAAGGCTTCTGTCTATTTTGTTGCTGTAACCTTATTTTGGCTGTTTGGTTCTTCCACTCACACTGACTGTCAGCATTTCAGATTTGATTCTTCACAAAGTCAAGGTCTGCAAGATCCTTTACATTTGCTTTATATCAAGGGCATGCCTTTCATACCTAATGACTCTCTGCTTGTTTAGTTACAGTAAAGCCTCTCATGTATGTGAGTGCCACTGCTGTATAATTCTAATTATCAGTGATGCCAAACAAATTCAAAGTGGTGTGCCTACTGCTCACTCTCACATCCAATCTTTGCTCTTCAAATGTTCCAGGATTCCATAAACATCTTCACAGGTCGCATGGTTTTAAAGAGGAAAGGAAGTCATAAGCTGGCCTTCATTATCTCCTTCAGTAAGGTCAGTGGCAACACATATCCCATATTTTTATTGAGGGCTCTTTCTAATATAATTTCCTATTTTTTTAAGCTTTACCAGAATTTTCCTCTTCTGTATTCTCTTGGGTATTTCAATAAAATCTGAAGGGATTGAGGCAAGCACTATACATATTTTATCACATAACTTGGAAATTTGGAATTATCATCATAAAATTAGGCTGTTATTTCAAAATTCTAAATATAGGTTATATTTTGAGACATTATTGAAGCTTAAATCCTTGCTATATTCTTAGCTGAACATCTGCATTAAGTTGTTTATAACCCATTTGCTCTTTTCATAATTTGATTGCATACGAATTAACGACTCTATTCAGGTCACAACCAGCAGTAAATGGTTTTATTTTTATTTAATCACACTTTCTTAAACTGTGAAAATGATTTGAACTTCCTTTTCACTTTTAGTAAAAGTTCCTTCTAATGCTGACATCAGCCAACAAATCTTGTCTATTTTAATACAATATATCTATACATTGACTAACTGATTATATAGCTAAGGTAATCCTGCACCACCATTTCAGTGGTTTCCTAGAGTAGAAGTACATTTTCATTCAAAAAGAAGACCAACACTGTTTTTGTGGTTGCTGTGTGTCTTTCACTTATACAAAAGTCACAAGGACAAAGGTGCTCTCTAGCATAGTTTCATTAGGTAGGTAGAATAGGGAAAAGGAGTCCAAAATGGTGGTGGCTAAAAGACAAAGAAGGGAAAAGCCCTCAAAAATAGAACAGAAGAAGGTCAAAGGAAGGTCTGAGGACCAGAGTGAAGACTGCAGGTAGAACAGCACTCCTGACTAAGCCCAACTTGCATAGGGAAGGCGTAGGGGGGAGAAAATATATAAAAGGAGGAGCCAAGTGCTCTCTTGCTCTCTCTCTCACTCTCTCTCTCTCCCTCGTGTGCATTCGCTCTCTCTCTATACGCCCAACCCCACCCCACCGCCCCACGCTCCTCCATTCCTCTCTTCTTAGAGGATGGATTCTCCTGCTATCTTCTAAATAAAATAAAGCTGTAACACTGATTTGTCTAAGAGCTATGACACGGTTTATTTAAGACCTGAGAGCTGTGACACACTAAGGGCTTTAATGTCCGTCGCTCTAAATCATTGTTGTGACGAGACAAAGAACTGAGAAGCATACACTCACCTGACAGTTCTACCATTCTTTGGGGCCTCATCTGTTTAAAACTGCAGAATGGGCAAATTCCCTAAGCCTTGACCTGCACATTGAATAAATGGTTCTGTTCATATTCTGCTGATGAGAACAATTTCATGGGACTGTGATTTGTCCTCTCACTATAAAGTGGTAGGATCTTTACTAGAAAGATCTCATTTCAGAAAATGAGAGCAAAATAATAATACATCTGTATGTAAGTTATAAGATAGATTGATGGCAATAATAGACTGAATTGTTATCTTTTAGAAGGGTGGAATTTAACCATATAATAGAAACCTGCATTCTCATTCTAGTACCCTCAGGAAAAGGGGATATCTCACAAAAGGAGAGTAAGAAGTGAAGTTCCCTGGAGAAGGAAATGGCAACCCACTCCAGTGCTCTTGCCTAGAAAATCCCATGGACGGAGGAGCCTGGTGTCCATGGGGTTGCAAAGAGTCGGACACTACTGAGCGACTTCACTTTCTGATAAGGGAAGATCTTGATGAGACACTGTATATGTTATCCGATCTTTTCATCTTTCACTTCTTAGGTACTCAAATGATTCATGAAGAGAGACTATCTACAGCAGTAAACAATTATTTGCAGTGACAAAATATATGGGCTTCAAAGGGCCACTTGTTTATTTGGTTTAGTTGCTATTTGGTTCAGATTAGTTGCTCAGTCATGTCTGACTCTTTGTGACCCCATGGGCTACAGCATGCCAGGCCTCCCTGTCCATCAACTACTCCAAAAGTTTACTAAACTCATATCCATCGAGTCGGTGATGCCATCCAACCATCTCATCCTCTGTCGTCCCCTTCTCCTCCCACCTTCAACCTTTTCCAGCATCAGGGTCTTTGCCTGGAGAGTCCTGGGGATGGCAGAGCCTGGTGGGCTGCCATCTATGGGGTCAAACAGAGTCGGACACGACTGAAATGACTTAGCAGCTCTTCACATCAGGTGGCCAAAATATTGGAGTTTCAGCTTCAGCATCAGTTCTTCCAATGCATATTCAGGACTGATCTTCTTTAGGATGGATTGGTGAGATCTCCTTGCAGTAAAAGGAGACTCAAGAGTCTTCTCCAACACCACAGTTCAAAAGCATCAATTCTTTAGCTTTCAGCTTTCTTTATGGTCCAACTCTCACATCCATACATGACCATTGGGAAAACCATAGCCTTGACTAGACAGACCTTTGTTGCCAAAGTAATGTCTCTGCTTTTTAATATGCTGTCTACGTTGGTCATAACTTTCCTTCCAAGGAGTAAGGGTCTTTTATTTCATGGCCGCAGTCACCATCTGCAGTGATTTTGGAGCCGCCCAAAATAATATCTGGGTTTCCCTGGTGGCTCAGAGGGTAAAGCGTCTGCCTGCAATGCAGGAGACCTGGGTTCGATCCCTGGGTCAGGAAGATCCCCTGGAGAAGGAAATGGCAACCCACTCCTGTACTCTTGCCTGGAAAATCCCATGGACAGAGAAGCCTGGTAGACTACAGTCCATGGGATTGCAAAGAGTTGGACACGACTGAGCGACTTCACTTTCACTTTCACTTCACAAAATAATATCTCTCACTGTTTCCATTCTTTCCCCATCTATTTGCCATGAAGTGATGGGACCAGATGCCATGATCTTAGTTTTCTGAACGTTGAGCTTTAAACCAACTTTTTACTCTCCTCTTTCACTTTCATCAAGAGGCTCTTTAATTCTTCACTTTCTGCCATAAGGGTGGTGTCATCTGTGTGTCTGAGGTTATTGATATTTCTCCTGGAAATCTTGATTCCAGCTTCTGCTTCTTCCAGCCCAGCGTTTCTCATGATGTACTCTGCATATAAGTTAAATAAGCAGGGTGACAATATACAGCCTTGACATACTCCTTTACTGATTTGGAACCAGTCTGTTGATCCGTATCCAGTTCCAACTGTTGCTTCCTGACCTGCATACCTGATTTCTCAGGAGGCAGGTCAGGTGGTCTGGCATTCCCATCTCTAAGAATTTTCCACAGTTTATTGTGATCCACACAGTCAAAGGCTTTGGCATAGTCAATAAAGCAGAAATAGATGTTTTTCTGAAACCCTCTTCCTTTTTCAATGATCCAGCAGATGTTGACAATTTGATCTCTGGTTCCTCTGCCTTTTCTAAATCCAGCTTGGACATCAGAAGTTCGTGATTTATGTACTGTTGAAGTCTAGCTTTAAAAATTTTGAGCATTACTTTGCTCATGTGTGAGATGAATGCAATTGTGTGGTAGTTTGAGCACTCTTTGGCACTGTCTTTCTTTGGGACTAAATGAAAACTGACCTTTTGCAGTCCTGTGGCCACTGCTGAGTTTTCCAAATTTGCTGACATATTGAGTGCAGCACTTTCACAATATGATCTTTTAGGATTTGAAATAGCTCAACCGAAATTCCATCACCTCCACTAGCTTTGTTCATAGTGATGCTTTCCTAATGCCCACTTGACTTCAAATTCCAGGATATCTGGCTCTAGGTCAGTGATCACACCATCAAGGTTATCTGGGTCATGAAGATCTTTTTTGTATAGTTTTTCTGTGTATTCTTGCCACATCTTCTTAATATCTTCTGCTTCTATTAGGTCCCTACCATTTCTGTCCTTTATTGTGTCCATCTTTGCATGAAATGTTCCCTTGGTATCTCTAATTTTCTTGAAGAGATTTCTAGTCTTTCCCATTCTGTTGTTTTCCTCTATTTCTTTGCACTGATCACTGAAGAAGGCTTTTTTATCTCTCCTTGCTATTCTTTGGAACTATGGATTCAATGGGTATATCTACGCCTTTTACTGTTTTCCAAATTTGCCTGAATTTAAAGAAATTTTAAATGAGGCAATTTTATGAGTTTTCTCAGAACTTCAAAGGCGAAGATAGTCGCCTAATTTTAAAAGGAATAGGGAGGATTTTTTAAGCTCTATTTATCAATAGCTTAAATTTTTGGTAGCATAAACCTGATACTAAAATATCAATATCACACCCCCCAGTTTTGAAAATAAAGGTAAAGCTGCTCTTCATTTTCAATTTGAAAATCCTCTTCTCCAAAAATTTTATAGTATGAATTCAAATATTAAAAAATATTATGATGTTCTCAAAACTTTCTATTATGTTACTGTTATCAACATTCCCTTTGTTATTCTCAGATTGTCAGAATCTAATAACTTAACCATGTTAGATTAAAAGAAGAGTATTCTGATAATTATTTTTATCCTCAAGTTGCCTATTTTTTTCCTGATTTTACCTTGTAATTAATTTTGCTATGATGATGTAACAAGACAAAGGAGATTTACACAGCACCGTCTATACTCCTATCACTTAATTATAAATTTTCACCTATAATGCCTAACATTAAAAGTAATAATGCTGTTAACTATTTTAGGAACTAATATTTATTAAACATCTGATATTTTACTAACTTGAGATAAGCATTTTAAAATTTAATCTCATTTTGTACTAACAACTTTATGAGAAGTTACTATTATTCCATATTGTAGACTGAAAAATTATTTTGGGGGGCTCCAAAATCACTGCAGATGGTGATTGCAGCCATGAAATTAAAAGACGCTTACTCCTTGGAAGGAAAGTTATGACCAACCTAGACAGCATATTGAAAAGCAGAGATATTATTTTGCCAACAAAGGTCCATCTAGTCAAGGCTATTGTTTTTCCAATAGTCATGTATCTATGTGAGAGTTGGACTATAAAGAAAGCTGAGTACCAAAGAACTGATATTTTTGAACTGTGGTGTTGGAGAAGACTCTTAAGAGTCCCTTGGACTGCAAGGAGATCCAACCAATCCATCCTAAAGGAGATCAGTCCTGGGTGTTCATTGGAGGAACTGATGTTGAAGGTGAAACTCCAATACTTTGGCCACCTGATGAGAAGAGCTGACTCATTTGAAAAGACCCTGATGCTGGGAAAGACTGAGGGCAGGAGGAGAAGGGGATGACAGAGGATGAGATGGCTGGATGGCATCATCGACTCAGTAGACATGGGTTTGTGTAGACTCTGGCAGTTAGTGATGGACAGGGAGGCCTGGAGTGCTTAGGTTCATGGGGTCACAAAGAGTCGGACACAACTGAGCGACTGAACTGAACTGAGACTAAAAAAATTATGACTCAGGAATGTATAATGTCTCTATGCTTATAGTTGATAATTTGAAGAGCTTAAATTCAAAACTAGCTCAGACTATTACCCATGTTTCTATTACGCTAGAGGGCTAGATAATATTCCCATTTTCATCTTTTTACCAGTATTCATTAGTGGTATTTTAATATCTCTATTTATCAAATAGATAAAAATGGTTTCTTAATAACCATTAAAGTCTCTTTTCTCAGCAATCTTTTCACTTTTATATATCCCTTAATCCACACTTACATATATTCAATTTTAAATAGTTCATTAGTACATAAAATACTCACATGATTACTTGACTAGATTTTATATTATAGACAGTCTTGGTTTTATTATCTGCATAATGAATTTCAAGTTATAACTAAGGAATATTATAGACTCAATGTTGTATTTTAAAGTTGCTTTCCTTCATAGTAAATAGTTTCAGATCTTCAAATAATTCTACTTTGAGACGATCACAATGTTATTTCCAAAAAGATTTCAACCATCTTATTAATATTTCAATGATAATTTTTGTAAATTGACAGAAATATATGATTATTCAAAACTGAGTCACACAATATTTTTGGGTAAATTCATCTGTTCCATCTCACTTTCATCATAAATCATTTTAATTCATTCTAGCATTTTTTGAAATGACATTTAGTTTATCAGTATATACTGATAGCTATCTAACTGACAATATGTATGGAATGAAAGTTTTTACATAGACTAATTACTAGAATCAAGAAGGTTTTTTTTTTTCTTTTTCACTTTTTAATTTAATAGTCTTGAAATAAGTGAGTAGAGATTTAACCTAGTAAGACATGATCTCCAAACTAAATACAGTGATTATCCTTAAACTTAATGTCTGACATTAGGTTACTTCATTACTGTTAAGTCTTTTTAACCAGTCTTTTCCTTAAAGTGATCTTAAATCATACAGAACCATGAATTTTAACAAGAGCTGCCAGTATTGTCCTATATTGTATCTATGGAGCTAAGCACATAGTACATACTTATCATTTCTTGACTTTATAAACTATTGTACTTAAAATACTGTTTTCAAAGATAAGGCCATGCTTCTCTGTTAAACAAGTTTGTTTTTTAGAGTATTATTCAGTTTATGATGATTTTAAAAGTATTTTATCCACCATAATTATATTTCATATCAAACTTTATAAGAAATCTCATGTATGTGCCCTGTGCCAATGTTTCTTCAGACTTTCAGCCTAAAAATAATTTACAACTTGAAGATACCTGTGTTCATGGGAAGAGGTGCTGGCAAAATATTTTTATGCATTTGTGAAGAACTGGCTTTATTTCCAAGGCATAATTTAAACATAAAATATGCCTTACATTTGACAGAATCATGAAATTTAATGACTTAATAAGACTTTTGCAGCTAAGAGACAAAAGCATTCCATGCATAGATAAGACAACTGACAAACAGATGGGAAATGCAATTCTCCAATTGCAATTAAAAATTATTCTCTGCACTAACCTCATATGCTTTGATAGTCCAACACTAAGTTGTGGCTCAAAACTAATTCTCCTGTGTCTCCCTTTGTTTTTCAGTACTTAAAATATTAGGCACAAGATTATTACTTGATAAGACCAAATTACAAAATGTATAGAATGAAGAGATAAAATTTCACAGAAATGGTTTTTGTTTAAAAATCCCATTTTCATGTATAAATTGTTAATATTGATCTACTTTGAGTTTTCCAATCCACAGTTTTAAGATTGAAATGTTTTCAATGCTTTATAGATTTTGTGTGAAGGAGACAAAAGATTCATGCTTGAATAAAGTAAATGTAATTAAAACGTGTACCCCAATGTTCATCGCAGCACTGTTTATAATAGACAGGACATGGAAGCAACCTAGACGTCCATCAGCAGATGAATGGATAAGAAAGCTGTGGTACATATACACAATGGAGTACTACTCAGCCATTAAAAAGAATTCATTTGAATCAGTTCTAATGAGGTGGATGAAACTGGAGCCTATTATACAAAGTGAAGTAAGCCAGAAAGAAAAACACCAATACAGTATACTAACACATATATATGGAATTTAGAAAGATGGTAACAATAACCATGTATATGAGACAGCAAAAGAGACACTGATGTGTAGAACAGTCTTTTGGACTCTGTGGGAGAGGGAGAGGGTGGGATGATTTGGGAGAATGGCATTGAAACATGGATAATATCATATATGAAATGAGTCACCAGTCCAGGTTCGATGCACGATACTGGATGCTTGGGGCTGGTGCACTGGGATGACCCAGAGAGAGGGTATGGGGAGGGAGGAGGGAGGAAGGTTCAGGATGGGAAACACATGTATACCTATGGCAGGTTCATTTTGATATATGGCAAAACCAGTACAATATTGTAAAGTTAAAAAATAAAATAAAATTTTAAAAATGTTCAATTTAAGTCAATAAATAGTAAGGACATAGAGTAAGCAAATATGATAAGTATAGATTATGTTATGTCATCTTCATTCACTAAGTTGTGTCTGACGCTTTTTGACCCCATGGACTGTAGACCCCCAGGCTCCTCTGTCCATGAAATTCTCCAGGCAAGAATGCTGGAGTGGGTTGCCATTTCCTTTTCCAGGGGATCTTCCCAACCCAAGGATCGAACTCACATTTCCTTCACTGGCAAGCAGATTCTTTACCACTGAGCTACCTGAGCTTCCCAAGTATAGGTCAAACATACTACCAATAGCCTCTATAAATAAATAACATATAAAGTAATTAAATCTGTCTCTCACAATACGTTAGCCTGTATTGTGAAGTTAAATAAGATTTTGCCTTGAGAAGTTAAGGCCTAAAAGTGGTGGTGATGGTACAGGGGACAAATACGAAGGGAGTGGGAACTAATTGTCTTTACTGCAATAAGATATGACTTTAAGATAAAGTAGCATTTTGCCTAATAGATTTGAAGAAATAGTTTTTGCTTGAATCCAATCCAATTTTTACTGCAAATTTCATTTATATTTAATTGGAAAGTTTCCTTCCATCACAGGGACATTTTTTTTCCCTCTACATTCCTGCACCCTTCCCATGCAACTTCAGAATATAGATTATACTTAGGCTATTTATGAATAGTTAAATTTAATCAACAAGGTAAACATTCACTGAGCAATTATTGCAATTAGCCACTTTGATGTTAATCATTTCTATTTGTGTTTTTCAGCCTTCACTTCTTATGTCTTTAACAGAAGTCACTTTACTGTCCTTATGAGATGCCAACTTTTTGAGTCATGAACATCGTTAAAAATAAAAGGGGATCACCTTGAGCTCCAAAAATGCAAATCAACTGGAAAAACACCAGCTGGCCTTAATCATTCAACATTGCAGTTTAGTCTGCATCATGTCAGCAGGCTGGCAGGTATTCTGTATATAGAAACAGAACTTAGCAAATGTAGCTGCTGTTACTTTCTTGTCAAAAGTGGATTTCTCCCTTCCCTAGCTGTATCCAAACACACACACACACATACACACACACACACCCGTTACACACAAATATACATTTGGAGAATACTAGTATGTTAGTGAAAGTTACTAACTAGACTAAGGGCATTAGATTAGAAGATCTACTCTTCAATTTTGTACTAAAATAGCTTAAAAGGCCAAATGTGCTTTGCTGTATTTTCAATAAATTATCAGTAGCAATAAAATTTTAAAAGACAAATAAAAATCATTAATTACATACTCTTTCCTTAAGAGAAATGAGTGCCAGATGATGGTCATGATATTTAACCTGAGGTTATGCTCCAGTTTAAAAATACTCAGCTGCAAATCACTCTGGTAAAATCTCAGTATGTTCTGATTCTCTCCCTATCCATTTTTTGTGTCCTTATTTTTAAAGCATATAATAAATCACTGTCTCCTTTTCTATGTTACTCTGTCCCCAAAAAGATAAAACAAGATAATATATGCAACCCCAAACAACCATATCTTATAATAAGTAAAGGTTAAAACCATTTATACAGTGACTCATATAGACATCAAGTGCTGCAAATATATCAGGCGTATGATGCTATCATTTGGGAAATTGACCCACTGTAATTTTCCCCATGAAATGGGACACCATATGAAACTAAACATGGCAGAAGCATAAAACATATCCTGTCATCCATGAGTAACTACCTCTATCTTTTATTTATCCAGTTATCTCTCTTTTCTTTGTTTATTCCCTATATTAAGTCACCACATGTCATCACCTGGATAATCAGATTGCTGCACAGTTTCTTCTTTTCACCCCTAATCTGCAGTTGCCCCCTTTGATTCTGTAATAACTTGCATGAATATTTTGACTGTTGATCTCTCAAACATTTCTCTATAAAAGAATAGAAATAGATGCTTTTTGGCATTGGAAATCTCTAAATATATGAATTGGAACAACTCTGAGATGACATCAAGATATTAATTCATATATTTAAACCCTCACTGTAGCCAGGTACTGTTTCTAAGTACAGTGGAAACTATTGGGAATCCAGACCAATTAGTATGAAATTTGTTAGTTTTGAAGCACCAAGTACAATTAATGGAGTTACTCAATATCAAAGAGCAAAATATGATCACATGCCCTTACAAGCAAGGAAAAGATATACGTTAAATATCTGAGTCATTTCCTGTATATCTTATAGTTGTTAATATTTCTGGTGTAACTTTATATTCAAAACAGGGAAATATCAAAGATACTGTTAGTAAGTTTCACTTGATTATCACACATCACATGAAGTAGACTACATAATAACTTGCCAAAGTGTGAAAATTGGATGTCCCTAGTTATTTTTCTTACTATATTTAAATACATGCAATGTCACTTTACTTTGTGTATTAAGTTTAATTGTAATATATACCAAAAAGGAAAATTAATTTTAAAAAGAAATATCTATAATGCTTCAATGACCAATATAGCTTAGCATTCTCCATATATGTTTCAAATATCTTTTTGCGTGACCTAAAATATATAAAACTTTTCCCCTAAAGTTCAGTTATCACTTAAAACAATGGCTAATTATTTATTAAAATGTTTAAACTTTGCTGTATATATGTATAGATATATATAAATATTATTGCATAATTCCTTTACAATTTCATAAATTACACAGAGTAAACATGTCTTTTTCAGCTCAACTTTCACCCAAATATTTTTATTTCTTTTGTTACATGTAGCTCTATTGCAATAATATTAAATATGCTTAATGGTGAACTCTGTGTCCTTAAGTATAAACATTTTCAAATTTAGTAGTTATTTTCAAATTTTTCCAGATGGTTACACCAAATTACATTCTTTTTTTCATTTCTAAATTTTTTATTAAGGTATAGTTGACATATAGCATTATATTTGTTTCAGGTGTAGAATATAATGATTTTATATTTGTATATATTACAAAACGATCACTATGATAAGTCTGGCTAATGTTCATCATCATACATGGCTAAATTCTCCTTTTTTTTTCTTGTAATGATGACTTTTAAGATCTCCCCTCTGAGAAAATTTCAAATTTGCAATAAAGGATTACATGCTCTACAGTTTTTAATTTTTGAAATGAATGACCTTATTATGTTATATGTTTACTATTTCCTATGAGTTAATTGCAAAGGAAGATTTAAGTACTCCAGTTTTTCTGGTAGTAAAGTTTATAAAGATCTAGAGTATTAGTATTAGATTATCTGTAATTAAGTGAAAAAAAAAATATATATATAAGTTGCAGAAAAAATATATATGCAGTAAGTAATGCTAAAAGCAGAAATCCAACTGGCTAGAATGTATTCATTTCATTTTTTTTTCTTTCATCAAAATAGGGAATGGTATTATTGGCAAGAAGAAAATTTTAAGTAAAATTCATCATTAATTTACATATTTACAAAGCCAGTGACAAAGACTAAATTCTAAGTCATTTCTAACAAAATTGCTACAAGCTTCAGAGTATCTGGATAACCAAAACATATCTTTCAATGGAATATGATTTCCTTATAACTAAAAATCAATTAAAGAGATGGGAATACCAGACCACCTGACCTGCCTCTTGAGAAACCTGTATGCAGGTCAGGAAGCAACAGTTAGAACTGGAAATGGAACAACAGACTGGTTCCAAATAGGAAAAGGAGTACGTCAAGGCTGTATATTATCATCCTACTTATTTAACTTATATGCAGAGTACGTCATGAGAAACGCTTGGCTCTTGAGGAAGCACAAGCTGGAATCAAGATTGCCAGGAGAAATATCAGTAACGTCAGATATGCAGATGACACCACCCTTATGGCAGAAAGTGAAGAAGAACTAAAGAGTCTCTTGATGAAAGTGAAAGAGGAGAGTGAAAAAATTGGCTTAAAGCTCAACATTCAGAAAATGAAGATCATGGCATCTGGTCCCATCACTTCTTGGCAAATATATGGGAAAACAGTGGAGACAGTGGCTGACTTTATTTTTCTGAGCTCCAAAATCACTGCAGATGGTGATTTCAGCCATGAAATTAAAAGACGCTTACTCCCTGGAAGGAAAGTTATGACCAACCTAGATAGCATTTTCAAAAGCAGACATTACTTTGCCAACAAAGGTCTGTCTAGTCAAGGTTATGGTTCTTCCAGTGGTCATGTATGGATGTGACAGTTGGAGTATAAAGAAAGCTGAGCACTGAATAATTGATGCTTTTGAACTGTGGTGTTAGAGAAGACTTTTGAGAGTCCCTTGGACTGCAAGGAGATACAACCAGTCCATCCTAAAGGAGATCAGTCTTGGGTGTTCATTGGAAGGACTGATGCTGAAGCTGAAACTCCAATACTTTGGCCACCTGATGCTAAGAGCTGACTCATTGGAAAAGACCCTGATGCAGGGAAAGATTGAGGGCAGGAGAAGGGGATGACAGAGGATGAGATGGTTGGATGACATCACCAACTCAATGGACATGGGTTTGGGTAAACTCCGGAAGTTGGTGATGGACAGGGAGGTCTGGTGTGCTGTGGTTCATGGGGTCGCAAACAGTCAGACACAACTGAGGGACTGAACTGAACTGAACTGAAAAATCAACTCTTTTAAATATAGTATATAATCTTAATTGAATTAGATCTATTGTAGTAGTAGTTATGATGTTTTTAGTTTATCTAAGAACTATGAAGGAGAACTCTATCTCATAAACTGTTTTTTTTTATAATTCATGTAAGGTCTTTTCCCAAGATGACAAAAAATTTTATCATCCTTCATTTGATTCATTTAATTAGTATTTATTGGAAATGTAAATCAAAACCACAATGAACTATCACTTCATACCTGTCAAAATGGCTATCATCAAAAAGAACCTAAATAACAACTGTTGGTAAAGATGTAGAGAAAAGGGGACCCTTTTTATAGTGTTGGTAGGAATGTAAATCAGTGAAGCCATTGGGGAAAACAGTATAGAGGCTTCTTAAAAAAACTGAAATTACCATATGATCCAGAAATTCTACTCCTGGGTATACATCTAAAAAACTAAAAAAATCTAATTCAAATATATACATGAACCTCATTGCTCATAGCATCACTATTTACAATAGCAAAGACATGAAAACAACCCAAATGCCAATCAACAAATAGCTGGTTTAAGATGTGGTTGTGTGTGTACACACACACATACACACACAGGTGGAATATTACTCAGCCATAAAATAATGATATCTACAGACAAATGGATAAAGAAGATGTGAGTATAAATAATATATAATGGAATTTTACTCAACCATTACAAAGATTGAAATGCTGCTATTTGCTGCAATGTGGATAGAACAAGAGAATGTTCTACTCAGTGAAATAAGTCAAACAGAGAAAGACAAATACTCCATGATATCACTTATTTGTTGAATCTAAGAAAATAAAACAAATAAATGTATATAGCCAAACAGAAACAGATATAGAGAACAAACTCATGATTACCAGTGGGGAAAGGGAAGTGGGGAGGAGCAAGACAGGGCTACGTGATTAAGAAGTACAAAGTACTGTGTACAAAATAGATAGGCAGCAAGAAGATATTTTACAGCATAAGGAATTATAACTATTATTTTGGAATAACTTTTAATGAAGTATAATGCATTAAAAAACAAACATCTATGTTATACACTTGAAGTTCATGTTGTAAATTAACTATTCTTCAATAAAAATTATTGAATAGATGCTATATGAAGGCAAAAAAGGAAGACAGTAAAACTTAGGGTAATTAATCGCCATTATGTAGGTGCTTACAGCTATAGCCTCGACTCTGGTAGTTCCACCCTTCTTCTACTTTATTTCCTTTTCTTTAGTTGACCTCCAGCCACCCACCGTTTACTCTATTTCCTAACTTCCTGAGAGAACAGCAATAAACTATTACATAGTTAATGACGGCTACCTAAGTATCTGGTTGTTAGTGTGACAGTATAATTGAAGAAATTGGTATCCTGCCATTATTAAACATCAGGAGAATAAGCATAATCTTGGTTACATATATACCCTACACACTTATTATCTAAACCATTACCCAGTCATGCATTAGTGAATGGATTTTGAAAATTAAGCAAGAGACTCAACATTAAAGGCCTTATCAAATTGAATAAAAACAATTTGTACCATGGAGTCTTTCATTATGAATATATAACTTAAATTACATTATCAGTGAAATATGCATCCTGATTATGTACAATATTTAAAATCAGGTGACACTTACCATTTCAATAAACACTCCTTTGGGATAGGAGAATTTGCTTTTTCTAATAAAGTCAGAATAATCATTCGTTGAGTAAGAGATAGAAAATATCAATTTTATTTCAGTGTAAATACTAAATACTGCAAATAATAAAAAGCAGTCTAAAAAATAGACTATAAGGCCTATGTGTCAGAGCTAAAAATATCATTAAGAGAACTAAAAATGTATACTTTTTGAAATTAGGTACTCTTTCTTCAAATCACCATATAATTTATTACTTTCCCTAATATATACTAATACTACTTTCTGACATTCAAGACCTTAGAGTTTTATCTTTTATTTATTAAATGTGTGTTTTTATCTCCCAACATTGTGTGCACTCATCTTAAGCTATTACAAAATTGCATATAGGAGAGCTTGTTTATATGAGGGCGTGCTCCTTTGACATAAGGCAAGAGACCCCATTCAGAACTTATATGCACCTGGGAAGGTCCTACTAAACTTCGAAAAACAGCATCTCACAATAAATTAAGTAGAAAAGTCAAAACTGCTAAACAGACTGAGAGTTCATTTTGATAAAATCTATCAACTGCATAAAGCTAGGAAGCACAGCAACTGCCTCTTTTAAGCAGTCTGGAGGACACTTTGTTTAGCTGGAGAATAAAGGAGATCAGCCCTGGGATTTCTTTGGAAGGAATGATGCTAAAGCTGAAACTCCAGTACTTTGGCCACTTCATGTGAAGAGTTGACTCATTGGAAAAGACTCTGATGCTGGGAGGGACTGGGGCAGGAGGAGAAGGGGACGACAGAGGATGAGATGGCTGGATGGCATCACTGACTCGATGGATGTGGGTCTGAGTGAACTCCGGGAGTTGGTGATGGACAGGGAGGCCTGGCGAGCTGCGATTCATGGGGTCGCAAAGAGTCGGACACGACTGAGCGACTGAACTGAACTGAACTGAACTGAAGGTATAGTCTGGTGGGATCAGGAAACTGGTGGAGTAGTACATTGAGAAGCTTAGTTAGGGTTGCCTTTTATAGGGTGGGGTTGACAGTAGGTTATTCAGTTATGGAACTGATATCCCAGTAGCAATGTAGATGATAAAATCCTGGAAGAGCAAAGGGGATTATGCAGAACATCTTACTGTTCCATTGTACTGATGACTTTTTAATACAGCACAAAATGACAAGTGGTAAGAGTTCTCGACGACTTGGTAAGACAGATGTGCTCCAGTCCATGAGAGATCGCCCTAAAGAGATTCAGAGACTCTCCCACTTGTGAAGTTTTAAGGTTCTAGTGGTCTAAGACGTGCTAGAAAACTCTCTACAAAGTACAGGACAGTTTATTATACTTTGACCTCCTAGAGAATAAAAGAAAGAAGCACAACACCTTTGGGGTTTTAATGGCTGAATATTCTACTTTTAAGGGTAATACTGTAATCCATTTATTTGTAGACTGACAGCTCCTAGGAGGTATATTCCATCAGGTCCAGGTTGAGGTACAAAATATCTCTAAGACATATGACTCAAAAGACCCCAAGTTACCAGAGGTATTTTTGGGAGAGAAAGATGTGGATTCTCTAGCAAACTCCAAAAAGAAAGTGGAAGTGCCAACTCCCAACATTCAGAAACAAAGCTACGATCCCTGCAGCAACCTTCCACCATTCACAAAGCAGCTTTTAGCGAATAAAGAGTCCCAGTAAATTCTGAGCTTCTGACCAAGAACATCATGAACTGGATACTGCCAACACAGATAAAGGTGGCCCAGCAACAATCCATCCTGAAATGTTGTCACTTTCAACATTGGACAAAAATAGCAAGGATATCTAGAAGGCATAGAAAAGCTATCCTAACCACTGACACAAACCACACGTCACTATTGTTACACTTAAGTCTTTAAATCTAGTAATACAAAAGGCCTTAAGTGTGGCTTCCTATAACTCTTAATAGGAAATGAAACATATCATGAATGTGTCGATTGGGTATGCAAGTAAAAACTGAAAATGGACTACTCTTGCAGTAAAGACACACTTGATATTGACCTGAAAATACAATGGTGAGAAGAAATATTTCTCCAATCATTGCAGCTGTAGGTGTTATACCTAGCTATCTACTCTCTGTGGAGGAAGAATGACTCAGAAAAGATATATGCTTATGAACTCAAAGGCAGTGCCAACAGTCTTTGCTGTTGCTCAGGAGATTGGAAGGACGAAACTTGAAAAATGTAGGGAAGGAGGTTTGGGAGAACAGTATCTGAATGGCCACTAGCAATGAATCTCCCTCCTGTATTAAGCCTTCCATAGAGGAAATAATAAAATGCAATTAGAAAAATTAAGATTCATTACTATGATACAAATTAAATATTCTGATAGAATAAAATTGTAATATGATAAGGAGGTGGAATAATATTTTAAAATATACTTGTAATTATTTGATATTCCACCTTTAAAAGGAGATGAATATTTTCCCTTTTTTTGAGTGAAGGTTAGGCATAATGATCCACTCTTCATGAATAGAACATGCAGAATTAATGCTTTACAACCTCTGCAGTTAAATCACAAATAGTATATAACTTCTGCCTTGCTCTCTATGTGGGTGTATAATATACTCACATGGAAGGTGTAGTTTTTCCTGCTCAAACTACAATCTATATAGACTCATATGAAAAGGTTTTATGTTTGAGGAAAAAAAGTTTCTGAAAATTTTACAATAAAAGATATTATATTTGATAGATGTAGGGAGATATTAAAAAGAATAAAGTACAGAGAAGGAAAAGGTGCACATATCCTCATCTTATAAAGTGGGTAATCACAACCAAAACATAAAATTGTAAGCATATTTTTCTAATTAAAGTAAAGAGGATCTAAAATTATCTTTGGAGGCAGGCCAATTTGTATTGGGGATGCTCTAAGTATAAAAACAAAAGGATAATATCTAAATATGACTAAATAAGAAAGAGCTATAAAAATATTATTTGGAATATGCAAGTAACTACTAGAGGTACTACAAGCAGATAAAATGACTTTCTCTAGGGTATTGGACCAAGAAGAAGGAAAGGTAAGGAAAGAATGAAAGACTCTTGCTCTTTATTTTTCCATGATTTGATTATTATGCTATACTTGTGGATTTCTTAAAATCACCTGTCTCTAAAAAAACTAGCCAGAGTTCTATAGAATTACAAAATAAAAGCACAGAAATGGGGACTTGTGATGGATAATTTTATGTGTCAATATTTGGTCAAACATCATTTTAGATGTTGTTTTCATTTTTGGATAAGATTAACATTTAAATCAATGGACTTTGAGTAAAGCTGACTACCTTTCATAACATGGTTGAGTTTTATTCAACAAAGTGAAGGCCATAACAGAACAAAGATAAACCTCTTCTGAACAAGAAGGAATTCTGCCATCCAACGGCTTTGGACTCTTCCCTGGGTCTCAAGCCTGCTGGTCCAACCTCAAAATTTTGGACATGTACCTTCATAAATCACATGAGGCAGTTCCTTTAACTAAGTCAATCTTTCTCTTTTTCCTCCCTCCCAGCACACACACACACACACACACACACACACACAAATACAGAAGCCAGAGGAAGCTGAAAATTGGGTACGGATTTCAGAGTAATTTTTACAGGATAGCAGGATACTAATGCTTTAGCTGCATCTTTAAGAATAGAAGTTAATGAGATGGATGAGATCAGGTTGGATATTTTAAATAGAACAAACCATGTGCAAAAATTCAGAAAAAGATTTTGAATAGTCCAGGAGCAGGGCGTTTTGCAGGATGTATATGGAATAAAGATATGCTAAGAGAAAAAGATAAAAGGGTCAGAGAAAACTAGGTTATATAGGACCTGTGTGCTGAATGTATTAAAAGATTTGAGGTAGGCAGAATATAGCTTCATTAGGTTGGAATTTTTGAGACTTGCATTGGAGAAGGAAATGGCAACCCACTCTAGTGTTCTTGCCTGGAGACTCCCAGGGACGGCGGAGCCTGGTGGGCTGCCATCTATAGGGTCGCACAGAGTCGAACACGACTGAAGTGACTTAGCAGCAGCAGCAGCAGCAGCCCATGTAGAATTAGGATGGCTAGGGAAGAGAATAAAAAATGTAGAAAAAAAGACAGTTTAAGATACCATGAAAATTAGCCAAGAGAAAAAACACCCTAAATTTTAGCTATTGGTACTGCTCAGAGCAGAATAAGATATAATTAGGATATGAAAATGATAAAAATATATCATTGAATATAGGTATATGGGGGAAATAATCATTGAGACTGACTTCCAAGTCTCTCACTTGATAGACAAAGTGAATTGTTAAGTCATTTAACATGCTAGGAATGTAGACAAAAGTAGGCAGAGCAGATGGTGACTAGGGGTGGGGCTGGGGGTAGGGAAAGGATGACAGGACAAGAAGCAGTTTAAAAGGCACTGGTGCGGTTTTAAAATTTTAATCATGTTCCATTTTAAGCCTCTATTGTGATTTTCAAGTAGCTCTGTCCAATAATCCATTGTACACAAGAGACCTAAAGTCACAGATTTGAGAGTCATTAGCATATAGATTGTAGTTTGAGCAAGAAAAATCTTTGAATATTAAAAAAAAAAAAAAACAGAAACGGGAACAAAATCCTAAAAAACCCACTGGCTGATATTGAAAGAAGAATACACCATGATGACTAAGCTGTAGTCTGTCAGAGACGTATGAAAATCAGGACAAAATGTCTCCCCAATTCAGATAAATGAGAGAGCTTCAAATAGCAGTTCCGAGCCTCGAAAGATCCTGCAGTCTAATTAGATGAACTCTGCCCATTAAATTTTATGAATAAAAAAATGATTTTTTTCTTAATACTATTTTTAAAAAGCTTACTGTGAAGATAGGGAAAAATAAGAGTGAATGTTTTTACTTCTGGACAGGAAGAACATTCTCTGCATTTCTATTTCTATTGGTTTTGTATGTGTCAGAAAGCAGGCATAGGAAAAGCAGAACAGAATATTCATCTCTTTCTTTTTAGGTCTCTCAACCTTGAGAAGCCACATCCAAACATACCCAGGCAAATTTACATAGAAAACCTCGGTTTTGAGTGGATTTTAGTTAGTGGATGAGACTTTTAATTATTCCCCTTGAGGGGAAGGTGTGTGGATATACACATGATATGATGTCTGTTATACATCAAATCTGACACATTTTAATATGATAATTTTGATTTCTAATGTATACATATTTTGTCTAAAGTTGACATGTGTTGCATGTAGCATTATAAACAGAAAGAAACTTTAGGAAATAATTTGAGAATATATTAAAATACATGCTTCATTTCCTTTAATATTCCCACCTGGACTTTGTACCAGCTAAATAATTATATATATAGATTTACATATATAAAGGCCAGATGGGAGAGTGATTATGTGTGATGCATTTCTGGAACTAGCAAGATTTATTTCAAACTACTCTGTTGCAAATGCTAGAGTTTTAACCCTTATCGAGTAGAATCAACCCAATGCCTGCTGCTGCTCCCGCTAAGTCGCTTCAGTCGTGTCCGAGTCTGTGCAACCCCAGAGATGGCAGCCCACCAGGTTCCCATCTCCCTGGGATTCTCCAGGCAAGAACACTGGAGTGGGTTGCCATTTCCTTCTCCAATGCATGAAAGTGAAAAGTGAAAGGGAAGTTGCTCAGTCCTGTCCGACTCTTAGCGATCCCATGGACTGCAGCCCACCAGGCTCCTCCGTCCATGGGATTTTCCAGGCAAGAGTACTGGAGTGGGATGCCATTGCCTTCTCCAATCCAATGCCAGACCTGTTCAAAGTCTCATTGTTCCTGTCTTCAAAAGAAAGAAACATCATCTAAGGAGGCCTCATTGTCAGGAACTGTGAGACTGCTACAAAAACAAGAGATTTTCCTGATAGTATTTCAGCTTTAAATGCATCATGTGACAGGCAGCATGAACAGATTTGTACAGAACACCTGAATTCTTCATGTAACTTACTATTATAGTTCCTTTTTGCAGTGTGACTCTAACCTGGTATTGAAAAATGGATTAGCTTTTGTACTTTTTGTACATTGTATGACGATTGTCAAAGTGAATAGAAAAAATTAAATGCATATAAAATTATATATATAATCATATATATACACATATAAAATTATAACTAACTTCCTTGATTGCATGTATGTATAAAAATTATATATTATGCATACATTAACAAATTTACATATACAAAAACTCCAGTTATTTATGACAAAAATAATTCATACATTCCCAATAATAAACATAGGTAAATTGCATGTCAATTGACTAGTATACAAAACTAAAGACGCTTGTATCTTTTAATCACATAGCCCTGTCTTGTGGCTTCACACTTCCCTTTCCCCACTGGTAACCTCTGGGTTTGTTTTCTATATCTGTGAGTCTGTTTATTTTGCTATATACATCCTTTTGTTTTGCTATATACACTCTTCTGTTCTATTTTCTTAAGTTCCACAAGTGAAGTGATATCATATAACATTTATCTTTCTCTGACTTATTTCACTAAGCATAATGTTCTCTAGGTTCATCCACATTGCTGCAAATGACAGCATTTCACTCTTTGGTATGGCTGAGAAATATTCCATTATGTATTTTATAAATATACATATGTGTGTGAATATATATATATATACGTGTATAAATATAAATAAAATCACATCTTTTTTATCCATTTGTCTGTTGATTTCATTGTTTTTTATGGCTTAGAAATAGTCTATGTTGTATGTGTGTGTGTGTGTGTGTGTGTGTGTGTGTGTGTACACGTATTGATGGATTGTTTCCACATCTTTGCTGTTGTAAATAATGCCACTATTAACATTAGGGTGCATGTGTCTTTTGAATTAGAGTTTTCATCTATCCATGTATGGGCCCAGGAGTGGGATTACTGGATCATATGGTAGTTCTGTTTTTAAAGGAACCACCATACTATGTCCCGTAGTGGTTACACCAATTTAATTACCACTGAGTGTCTGAAATTTCCCCTTTATCCAAGGCTGCTTTAGCATTTATTATTTATAGACTTTTTGAAGATAGCCACTCTGACTGGTGTATAATGACACCTTATTATAGTCTTGATTTGAATTTCTCTAATAATTAAAGAAATGCAGAACACATTTTTGTGTGCCTATTAAAGTGAAAGTGAAAGTGAAGTCTCTCAGTCGTGTCCGACTCTTTGTGACCACATGAATCGCAGCACACCAGGCTTCCCTGTCCCTCACCAACTCCCGGAGTTCACTCAGACTCACGTCCATCGAGTCAGTGATGCAATCCAGCCATCTCATCCTCTGTTGTCCCCTTCTTCTCCTGCCCCCAATCCCTCCCAGTATCAGAGTCTTTTCCAATGAGTCAACTTTTCACATGAGGTGGCCAAAGTACTGGAGTTTAGCTTCAGCATCATTCCCTCCAATGAACACCCAGGACTGATCTCCTTCAGAATGGACTGGTTGGATCTCCTTGCAGTCCAAGGGACTCTCAAGAGTCTTCTCCAACACCACAGTTCAAAAGCATCAATTCTTCAGTGCTCAGCCTTCTTCACAGTCCAACTCTCACATCCGTCCATGCCTACTGGAAAAATTATAGCCTTGACTAGATGGACCTTTGTTGGCAAAGTAATGTCTCTGCTTTTCAATATGCTATCTAGGTTGGTCATAACTTTTCTTCCAAGGAGTAAGCGTCTTTTAATTTCATAGCTGCAATCACCATCTGCAGTGATTTTAGCCATCTGTATATCTTCTTTGGGAAAATGTCTATTCATGTCTTCTCATTTTTTGATTGTGCTTTTTTTTGATATTGAATTATATGAGCTATTCATATATTTTGGATATTATCCACTTGGCAGTCATGTCACTGGCAAGTATTTTCTCCTATTCAGTAGGTTGTATTTAATTTTGTCAGTGATTTTTTTTTGCTGTGCAAAAACTCTAAAGTTTAATTAGACCCAATTGGTTTATTTTATTTTATTTTTTTTTTGCCAAAGCAGACAAATCCAAAAGACATTGCTACAATTTATGTCAAGGTGTTTTGCCTATACTCTCTTCTAGGAGTTTGATAGTTTCAGGTCTTACACTTAGGTCCTTAATCCATTTAGAATTTGTTTTTGTATATGGTGTAAGTTCAGTTGCTCAGTCATGTCTGACTCTTTGCAACCCCATGGGCTGCAACATGTCAGTCTTCCCTGTCTATCACCACCTCCTGGGGCTTGCTCAAATTCATGTTCATTGAGTCAGTGATACCATCCAAGAGTCTCATCTTCTGTCATCCCTTCTTCCTCCTGCCTTCAGTTTTCCCAGAATCAGGGTCTTCTCCAATGAGTCAGTTCTTCACATCAGGTGACCAAAGTATTGATGCTTCAGCTTTAGCATCAGTCCTTCCAATGAATATTCAGGACTGATTCCATTAAGATTGACTGGTTTGATCTCCTTGCTGTCCAAGGGACTCTCAAGAGTCATTTCCAAAACACCACAGTTCAAAAGCATCAATTCTTTGGTGCTCAGCTTTCTTTATGGTCCAATTCCAATGATTATTGGAAAAAACCATAGCTTTGACTATATGGACCTTTGTCGGCAAAGTAACGTCTCTGCTTTTTTATATGCTGTCTAGATTTGTCACAGCATTTCTTCCAAGGAGCAAGCGTCTTTAATTTCAGAGCTGCAGACACCATCTGCAGTGATTTTGGAGCCCAAGAAAATATGGTGTAAGGGTATATTCTAATTCCTTTCTTTAACATACAGCTGTCCAGTTTCCCCAGAATCAATTATTAAAGTATTTTCTCCATTCTATATTCTTACCTCCTTTCTCATTGATCATAGGTGTGTGGGTTTATTTCTGGGCTTTCTTTTTTCATTGGTCTATGCATACGTTCTTGTGCCAGTACCATGCTATTTTGATCACTGTATCTTTGTAGTATAGTCTGAAATCAGGATTTGCAATATCTCCAACTTCATTCTTTTTTTTCCCCAGGGTTTGACCACTCGGCGTCTTCTCTGTTCCATATGAATTTTAAGATTATATGTTCTAGGTCTGTGAAAAAGGTCATGGGTACTTTGATAGATATCACATTAAATCTGTAGTATGGTCATTTTAACAGTATTAATCTTCCAAGAGCATAGGGTATGTTTCTATTTATTTGTATCATATTAAATTTCCTTCATCAACGTTTTGCAGTTTTCAGAATTCAGATCTTTCACCTTCTTGGTTAGGTTTATTCCTAGGTATTTTATTCTTTTGACACGACTTTGTTACTTTTTGCCTTCTCTTTCTGGTAGTTCATTATCAGTCAATGGAAAAACAACAGATTTCTGTATATTAATAGTGTACCCTGCAATTTTATTGAATTCATTTACTAGTTTTAATAGTTTTGGTGTCAACCTTAGGGTTTCTGTATATCGTATCATGTCATCTGCAAATAGTGACAATCTTCTTCCCTTAGAATTTTGATACTTTTTATTCTTCTTGTATAATTTCTGTGGCTCAGATTTCCAATATTGTGTTAAAAGAAGTGGTTAGAGTAGGCATTGTTTTGTTTTTTTTTTTTTAGGCATTGTTTTGTTCCTAAATTTAGAGGAAATTTTTTCAGCTTTTCACTGTTGAATATGATTCTAACTCTGTGTGTGTCATAAATGGGTACCTAAAAGTGCCCTACATTACCTATATACCTCTAGATGCATTACATGCAAAACATTTTATTTTGTTAATAAACATCTACTCAGTAATCTATATGAAAGTAATATTTTAATTCTTATTGGAAAATGTGATGCGCATCTAAGTCACTTCCATTACGTCCAACTCTTTGTCACTCTATGGACTGTAGCCCACCAGGCTGTTCTGTTCATGGGATACTCCAGGCAAGAATACTGGAGTGGGTTGCCATTTTCTCCTATAGGGGATCTTTCCAACCCAGAGATCAAACCCACATCTGTTATGTGTCCTGCATTGGCAGGCAGGTTCTTTATCACTTTATCCTGGGAAGCCTGGACCCATGAAATATATATTTTAAATTTTATTGTTTCCATTTAATAAATGTAAATTTTAGAGCAGTTTATAGAAAAAACGGTTATATATATATATATATATATATATATATATATATATTATATATTATATATATTTGGCTAAGAAAATACTCATTTATTAAATCATCAAAGAGTAAAGACTGGGACTTCCCTGGTGGTCCAGTGGTTAGGTATCCATGCTTCCAGTGCAGGGGATATGGGTTCCATTCCTTGTTGGGAAACTAAGATCACACATGCCACATGGTATGTCAAAAAAAAAAAAGAAAAGAAAAGAAAAGTGTAAAGACTAATTTATTAAATTATCAAAAGTGTCAAAGACCTCCAAAAAGATGTCCATATTTTCATTTCCCAAAAAAGATTGAGGAGTCATTATTTCTATAGTTCAGTTCAGTTCAGTCACTCAGTCGTGTCTGACTCTTTGTGACCCCATGAATCACAGCACGCCAGGTCTCCCTGTCCATCACCAACTCCTGGAGTTCACTCAGACTCACGTCCATCAAGTCAGTGATTCCATCCAGCCATCTCATCCTCTGTCGTCCCCTTCTCCTCCTGCTCCCAATCCCTCCCAGCATCAGAGTCTTTTCCAATGAGTCAACTCTTTGCATCAGGTGGCCAAAGTACTGGAGTTTCAGCTTTCGCATCATTCCTTCCAAAGAACACCCAGGGCTGATCTCCTTCAGAATGGACTGGTTGGATCTCCTTGCAGTCCAAGGGACTCTCAAGAGTCTTCTCCAACACCACAGTTCAAAAGCATCAATTCTTCGGTGCTCAGCTTTCTTCACAGTCCAACTCTCACATCCATACATGAGCACTGGAAAAACTATAGCCTTGACTAGACGGACCTTTGTTGGCAAAGTAATGTCTCTGCTTTTGAATATGCTATTTAGGTTGGTCATAACTTTCCTTCCAAGGAGTAAGTGTCTTAATTTCATGGCTGCAGTCACCATCTGCAATGATTTTGGAGCCCAGAAAAATAAAGTCTGACACTGTTTCCATTATTTCCCCATCTATTTCCCATGAAGTGGTGGAACCAGATGCCATGATCTTTGTTTTCTGAATGTTGAGCTTTCAGCCAACTTTTTCACTCTCCACTTTCACTTTCATCAAGAGGTTTTTTAGTTCCTCTTCCCTTTCTGCCATAAGGGTGGTGTCATCTGCATACCTGAGGTTATTCCCAGCAATCTTGACTCCAGCTTGTGCTTCTTCCAGCCCAGCGTTTCTCATGATGTACTCTGCATAGAAGTTAAATAAGCAGGGTGACAATATACAGCCTTGGCATACTCCTTTTCCTATTTGGAACCAGTCTGTTGTTCCATGTTCAGTTCTAACTGTTGCTTCCTGACCTGCATACAGATTTCTCAAGAGGTAGGTCAGGTGGTCTGGTATGCCCATCTCTTTCAGAATTTTCTGCAGTTTATTGTGTTCCACACAGTCAAAGGCTTTGGCATAGTCAATAAAGCAGAAATACATGTTTTTCTGGAACTCTCTTCCTTTTTCCATGGTCCAGTGAATGTTGGCAATTTGATCTCTGGTTCCTCTGCCTTTTCTAAAACCAGCTTGAACATCAGGAAGTTCACGGTTCACGTATTGCTGAAGCCTGGCTTGGAGAATTTTGAGCATTACTTTACTAGCATGTGAGATGAGTGCAATTGTACAGTAGTTTGAGCATTCTTTGGCATTGCCTTTCTTTGGGACTGGAATGAAAACTGACCTTTTCCAGTCCTGCAGCCACTGCTGAGTTTTCCAAATTTGCTTGCATATTGAGTGCAGCACTTTCACGGCATCATCTTTCAGGATTTGAAATAGCTCAACTATTGTTAACAATAAGAAAAAGCTAAGAAAATCCATAACTTTTCTTAGACTTTTCATAGAAATGAAGTTGTAGGCCAAATGGCATACAACCTGAAATCCAAAGACTAGAAAAGCAGAGTTTCAGCTAAGACCTGCTTACGTGGAACAAAAGCCACCAAACCCATGAAACTGTATGAACATTTACGTGGTAACCTGTATGTACTGCTGGAGACTAAGTGCAGACTAGGGTGTGAGAGAAAAACTACCGGGGCTGCAATCTTTGTGGGAACCTCAACACTTTCATGAGCTTTTCTCCCATCAACACTACCAGGTTCTCACCATGAGGCTCAAGAAAAAGTCCTTGTGGCTCTGGCTAGGGAGGGAAGAATTGTAGTGATTTAGAAAAGACCTACACTTCAGGGGAAATCACATTGCCAGAGCTAAATTCTAAACCTTCATGCCTGCTAGGGAAATGGTATCCCTCCCCAGTCCATCCGCAAGTCTTCTTTATGTCTTGTTTAATGTGGTTGTGAAGCAATCAATAGAAGTTAGACCTTCAAGGAAACATAGTAGGAATTTAGAACCAGGAGTAGGCTTGTCTGTCCATGAAATTCTCCAGGCAAGAATACTGGTGTGGGTTGCCATTCCCTTCTCCAGGGGATCTTCCCAACGCAGGATCAAATCTGGGTCTCCTGTATTGCAGGCAAATTTTTAACAGTCTGAGCCACCAGGAAAGTTCCCAAGGAGAAGAGTTTAGGGGAAAATAAGCTATGCCAGTGGAGAAACACTTGAGAATGTCACAACTCTGAGACGCAGACCCATTAAAAGACTGACATTTAACCAGAAGATTATAAAATGTTCACCCTTTCCTACACTTTACCATTGTACCAACAGAGACCTAATACAATAGCAGTGCATCTTATATGACCTAGCTTCAAGACAAGTATCTTGCTAAGTAGAGTTTAAAATAAATCATGGACAAGCAAGAACACCAAAGGAAGTAAAAGTCTCTGAACCCTATAGCTACAACAAACATTACATTAGAATGTATTTTTTTTTATTTTATTTTATTTTTAAACTTTACAATATTGTATTGGTTTTGCCAAATATCGAAATGAATCTGCTACAGGTATACATGTGTTCCCCATTCTGAACCCTCCTCCATCCTCCCTCCCTACACCACCGCTCTGGGTCATCCCAGTGCACCAGCCCCAAGCATCCAGTATCGTGCATCGAACCTGGACTGGTGACTCGTTTCATACATGATATTATACATGTTTCAATGTCATTCTCCCAAATCTTCCCACCCTCTCCCTCTCCCACAGAGTCCATAAGACTGTTCTATACATCAGTGTCTCTTTTGCTGTCTCATACACAGGGTTATTGTTACCATCTTTCTAAATTCCATATATATGCATTAGTATACTGTATTGGTGTTTTTCTTTCTGGCTTACTTCATTCTGTATAATCGGCTCCAGTTTCATCCACCTCATTAGAACTGATTCAAATGTATTCTTTTTAATGGCTGAGTAATACTCCATTGTGTATATGTACCACAGCTTTCTTATCCATTCATCTGCTGATGGACATCTAGGTTGCTTCCATGTCCTGGCTATTATAAACAGTGCTGCAATGAACATTGGGATACACATGTCTCTTTCAATTCTGGTTTCCTCAGTGTGTATGCCCAGCAGTTGGATTGCTGGGTCATATGGCAGTTCTATTTCCAGTATTTTAAGGAATCTCCACACTGTTCTCCATAGTTGCTGTACTAGTTTACAATGTACAAAACATTAGAGCCCAGTTCCTAGCCAGATTAATATCAGTCTTCATACTAAATTCTATTTAACTTAATATATATTAATCAATACATCTCTGGATGTCAGCAACAACAACAAACAATAAGCATGTCAAAAAGAAAGGGAAAACACACTCTGAAGAGACAAAACAATCATTGGAACCAGAATTAGATATGACACAAATGCAAGAATTATCAGACAGATCATTAAAATAATTATGAATAACACATTAAAGGCTCTAATGGAAAAAGTGCACCACACAAAACAGATGAGTAACGTAAGCCATGAGATAGAAATAAAAAGAAATGATAGAAATGGAAAACAAAGCAACGGAAAGATTGTATGAAAATCTGGTGAGCTCATGTAGATGCAACACAATCCAGAAACGTGAGTGAACTTGAAGGTAGGTCAATAAAAGCTTCCCAAGATAAAATGTAAAGTCTATAAAGAATTAAAAAATAATGAAGCCACATTTTTGAGAAATGGGGGACAATATAAAAGGTCTCACATGTGTAAACGGAACACTAGCAGGAAAAGAAAGACTTACTGGAGCAGAAGAAATAATTGAAATAACAAATGGCTGGGGCCTTTATATAGTTAATGACAGATACCAAATCTCAGGTTTAGGAAGCTCAGGACATACCTAGAAGAATTAAGGTCAAGACACACACACACACATGTACACACTTACACATCCTTGCTGCTGCTGCTGCTGCTGCTAAGTCACTTCAGTCGTGTCCGACTCTGTGCGACCCCATAGACGGCAGCCCACCAGGCTCCCCCGTCTCTGGGATTCTCCAGGCAAGAACACTGGAGTGGGTTGCCATTTCCTTCTCCAATGCATGAAAGTGAAAAATGAAAGTGCAAAATGAAAGTGAAGTAGCTCAATCGTGTCTGACTCTTAGCGACCCCATGGACTGCAGCCCACCAGGCTCCTCTGTCCATGGGATTTTCCAGGCAAGAATACTGGAGTGGGGTGCCATTGCCTTCTCTGATACACATCCTTAGGCATATGTAAACTGCAAAAAACCAAAGATAAAGAGAAAAATCTTCAAAAGACCCACAGTCCTAAATGTAATAGTGAGGAACATTTTTTTTTTCATATTATCAAAATATGTTTTGTTAATCGATATACAAGCATCATAGATATAAGATATATTTTGGTGACCGTAAATATGCTGGTACATATATATCCTTAATGAGTTAAATCTAAAACAGTTATATTTTGAAATTATTGTTTGTATTTTTAGTGTATAGATTTTCCTGAAAAAGGAACAATCCTGGCAAATAAGTGCTTGAGAGATAAGTAAATGAGTGAGAATAATAAATATGCTAGTCATACTTATCAAATTCAGTTTTTCTTCATGAACAATGTATCATAATTAAATTTATATTAGTCAGTCAGTTCAGCTGCTCAGTTGTGTCTGACACTGTGACTCCATGGACTGTAGCATGTCAAGCCTCCCTGTCCATCACCAATATATATGGGTTTCCCTGGTAGCTCAGCTGGTAAAGAATTCGCCTATAATGCAGGAGACCCCAGTGCAACTCTTGGGTCAGGAAGGTCCCCTGGAGAAGGAATAGGCTACCCACTCCAGTATTCTTGGGCTTCCCTCGTGTTTCAGACGGCAAAGAATCTGCCTGCAATGTGGGAGACCTGAGTTCTGTCCCTGTGTTGGGAAGATCCCCTGGAGGAAGGCATGCAACCCACTGTAGTGTTCTTGACTGGAGAATGCCCATGGACAGAGGAGTCTGGCAGGCTATATTCAAAGGGGTTGCAAAGAGTCGGACACAATTGAGAGACTAAGCACAGCAACACATATTCCTGGCAGGCTACAGTCCATGGGGTCGCAAAGAGTCAGACACAACTAACATCACTTTGATATATATGGACATATATGTTTCAGTGCAATTAGAATATAGATGAAAGTAGAAGTGTTAATCACTCAGTTGTGTTCAATCCTTTGCAGCCCCATAGACTGTAGCCCACCGGGCTCCTCTGTCCATGGGATTATCTAGGCAGGAATACTGAAGTGGGGTTCCCATCTCCTTCTCCAGGGAATCTCCTTGACCCAGAAATCGCACCCACATCTCCCATATTGCAGGCAGATTCTTTACTATCTGAGCCACCACCTTTTAAAAGCTTTAAAACTTTTTTTAATATAAATTTATTTATTTTAATTGGAGGCTAAGTACTTTACAATATTGTATCGGTTTTGCCATACATCAACATGAATCCACCATGTGTTTATTATTCATCAATTTGACTTTTAAATTTTAAAAAGAAATTTTAAAGTTATGTAACTTATTAACATTTTCCCTCGTGAAGAGAGCATCCATTCTAATTAAATAAATGAATGATTCCTGGCAAAATAAATAGTTTCAAATTTACAAATGCCTTGCCTGGAAAATCCCATGGATGGAGGAGCCTGGAAGGCTGCAGTCCATGGGGTTGCTGAGGGTCGGACACGACTGAGCGCCTTCACTTTCACTTTTCACTTTCATGCATTGGAGAAGGAAATAGCAACCCACTCCAGTATTCTTGCCTGGAGAATCCCAGGGACAGGGGAGCCTGGTGGGCTGCCGTCTATGGGGTCGCACAGAGTCGGACACGACTGAAGTGACTCAGCAGCAGCAGCAATGATAGGGTACCAAGCATATCAAATTGTGACTTTATTATTATGCATCCATATAATCATTATTTTATAGTTTCTTAATTTGTGATAATTAAATTTCAGTACTACCTGCCTCGGTTTCTAAGCTACTTATTTCATAAATTCTAAAATCTGTTTCCAAAATTCTACTTCCAAAATTACATTTAAAGCCAGACTTCTTTTCTTCTATTGGCTTATCTAGATACTTTTTCCCTTGAGTAGACAATATTATTGTCTCTGACCTTTCACCAAGAATAGACTACTTATGTCTAATTTCAGAAGTTTATATTTATGGAATCCATTAAGTTTTCACCTAAAATATAGGCTGATTGTGAACCTCAGAAATCTGACTTCTAGAAAGTACTTCAAGTTCCATTATATCTTTAAAATTATTTGACTAATGCAAAGAAAATATATTATTTTTGTTTTCTTTTTTCAAACTCTTAAAAGAAATATTCTTTCCTGAATACACAGCAAAATAAAATACTATTTACACTCCTAAAATTTTTCAGTTATTTTTCCCTAATAATAAGTAAGCTCTTTCCAACACTAACATATAATATATTCAAATCTACATATATTGAAACTAGAAATAATCCTCTTTCCTGAATAAAAATGGAGATTGAACCAATATATTAGAGTTGAATCAATTATCTTCCAGTAATAAAAAAACTCAAAATAGAAAACAAATCATATTAATCAGTAAAATTTTAAAATTTTAATAATTAAAAATCTTTAGTAGTTGTGCCAGAATAGGCAAACAATTTAATGAATAAGAGTGTGTAATTAAAATACAGTCCTAAGTATATGGAATATGATTATATTTCCATTTCAATCATGATTGAAATAAAACTTCAATAAATATTGTTCAACTGACTAGGTTTTTGGTGTGTCAATTAAGTATATGGGGATACTTAAATATTGTCTTTACCAAAAAAAGCAAATAAAAAACAAACATGTCAATGCTAAATAAACAAGTAAAACCATTAAATATTAAAAAATACATGATATTTTTATAATTTTGAGTCATCTATGTGTAAGTTTATATATGTATATGAAAAGATAATCATAGAAAAGTAAAAAAAAACTTGTAAAAGTTATCACAGACAAGTTATAAATATTTGAATGCTTTTTTCCAAATTATAATAAAGAATTATCCAGCCCAAAATAACAATAGTGCCCATATTGAGGAACCCTAGTGCTTCGAATTCGCCATAGTGAATATAGTTGAGGGTTGAGTGAAATGACTACTTCATAAATTGTTTTCTAATGATTAAACTTGTAAAATCCTGTCTTAAAATAATTTAATGTCATGATATCAACAGTTGTATATATACTTGATTTTTTAATCTTACTCCTAGAAATTATTTTAAGCATATAATTGAACAAAAACTTAAAAACTGTGTTCAGGTTTGTTCATCATAGCAAGGCATATAATAGTGCTAAAAACTGCAAAGTGATCATCTGAATATGAGAACACTTACTAAAATCATGATAAATGCAATAGAGCACTGTATAGACATTAGAAAATCATCTATATCCCTTAATGGGTATGTAAAGAAAGTCATGGTATATAAACAGAATAAGTGAATATTTGATACAGCATGTATATCAAGAGTTCATATATCATAGATCCATAATATAAATATTGAAATATATATACAAGTTTGCATACAGAAATGTACAGACATGTTTGCCAAATTAAAAGCAATGTTTAACTCAGGGTTGTGAAGAAGGGAATTTTCAAAATATTTTCTTAGCATATTATAATAGTTAATTTTATGTAAAAGTAGGTGTTGCCTTTGTATTCACAAAATAGGTAACTTCAGTGAATATGTATTGCTTGCTTAATACAATGATTAAAGTGGTTTGTGTAATATAAATGATTAAAGTGGTTCTTTTTAATCAGCAGCTTCTGATCAAATTTTAGACTATTATTTTAGTTTAAATTATACTAAAATAAGTTTAAAAGAGGTCAAGTTTAAATATTCAGATTAAGGAAGGCTTTTTAGACTGTGATACCCTTTTAGTCTTTAACATTCCCAAGAACAGAATTTTAACCACCTGAAAAATGCATTTACTTTACCCTATCTTGTATTTTTTTTACCTGTTCATCTGTTTATTCTCCACTAATTTATTTCCCCTGGAAGCATTGGATATTGGTTTACACTAATATATAGAATAATTCTTAAGTGTAGTATCGGAACTATTGCTAAACTATACAAACTATAAAAATGACATGTAAGTGATCAGCAAACAGCAAAAACAAATGGTAGTTGTCAGTTATCTTGAGATTTTTCATAAATGCCAGTACAAATCATTCTTACAAATTAAAAAAGTTTCCTTGTGTGCATGTTAGAAAAGGACTTGTCACCATTCTTCCTATTTGTCTAAGAGTAAGGCAACAGAGAAGGCAATGGCAACCCACTCTTGCCTGGACAATCCCATGGACGGAGGAACCAGGTGGGCTGCAGTCCATGGGGTCGCTAACAATCGGGCGAGACTGAGCGACTTCACTTTCACTTTCATGCATTGGAGAAGGAAATGGCAACCCACTCCAGTGTTCTTGCGTGGAGAATCCCAGGGACGGGGGAGCCTGGTGGGCTGCTGTCTATGGGGTCGCACAGAGTCGGACACGACTAAGTGGCTTAGCAGCAACAGCAGCAAAGCAACACAAATAACCTTTTTACTTCCTTGGTTGTCTGAGGTAAAGAATGGGATGTATAAGAACAAATACAATTAATTTCACTAAGTCACCAAGTAATACATAAGCAAACCAATCAAGCACATTAATAAGCTACTGATTATTAGTCAAAACTATTTCAAAACTATTACTCTGAAAATTTAGTTCAACAAACATACAGAATCATTTTGTTTGATGCTTAGGATACAGCTTAAAAGAATATTCTATTTTTTAAAGAAATTGCCAGAAAACCAATGCTAAAAATATCACACTAATCTCTGTTTAATAAATTTAATTTCAAATTAATATGATTTATAAGACATTTTAAATCATAACATGAAAATAAAAATAAAATTTATTATTTCTTTTAGAAAATTAATACATTTCTAATCTTCCTTTACATTTTCAACATGTTAAATAGTATATCTTAAAATAATTTGCCTATTATGATACTCTGTAGAGAAGAATACGCATTCATGCTAGTACAGTGAATAAAGCTCCATATTCTCTATTTCTCCAAAATATACTAAAATGAGTGAGAAACTGGTAAGTCTTTATGTACTCTAAGAAGCTACAGAGGCAATACTTTTATGGTATCCACTCTGCCCATGATACTCAAGAATTTCTTCCTGTTAGTACTCATAACTTTTACAGTGTTTGCAGCCTTTGCCTACTTCTAATATTATTACTTTAATTTCTTGCCTCTTAAGTCACAAGCCTATTTTTCTACACTGGCTAAAAGTATTGACTCTGGCAAATTTCTAATTATAGACTTCTTGGCCAACTTGCATACAGGTGTGTTCAGACATTGTAAGACACTGATCAGTTAGTAGAAATTTGAAGAAAAGGAAACTACTCTATCTCTATTTGCAGTTCCTTTTCACATTAGTAGCAGACATCTCAAGATATAGTACCATTTAGGTCCTCATGTGTTACTATAAGAAAAGCCTCTACTCAACAACAGCAGCTGCATCTCCAAAGTCGTCACTCTGAACTATCCCACCATCTTTTGGGTCTTTCAGCCTTCTATTACCAGTGAGCAGATTCAGTGTATTAAATCCCTTATTTGGAAATAGCCAGTGTGAATTCTGTTTTACTGATTGGATCCTAATATACAGACTTTGAAGCATTTTTAGTGGAGAAGTGCAAATGTTTAGTTTGAGGTGCCACATCTTACTATCTGGAGCAATATTGACCTACATAAGCAGAGACACTATGTCTTCCAAACTGTTTCAGTTCAGTTCAGTCACTCAGTCATATCCAACTCCTTGCGACCCCATGAATCGCAGCACGCCAGGCCTCCCTGTCCATCACCAACTCCCGGAGTTCACTCAAACTCATGTCCATCGAGTTGGTGATGCCATCCAGCCATCTCATCCTCTGTCGTCCCCTTCTCTTCCTGCCCCCAATCCCTCCCAGCATCAGATTCTTTTCCAATGAGGCAACCCTTTGCATGAGGTGGCCAAAGTACTGGAGTGTCAGCTTTAGCATCATTCCTTCCAAAGAAATCCCAGGGCTGATCTCCTTCAGAATGGACTGGTTGGATCTCCTTGCAGTCCAAGGGACTCTCAAGAGTCTTCTCCAACACCACAGTTCAAAACCATCAATTCTTCAGCACTCAGCTTTCTTCACAGTCCAACTCTCACAGCCATACATGACCACAGGAAAAACCGTAGCCTGGACTAGATGGACCTTTGTTGCAAAGTAATGTCTCTGCTTTTGTATATGCTATCTAGGTTGGTCACAGCTTTCCTTCCAAGGAGTGTCTTTTAATTTCATGTCTGCAATCACCATCTGCAGTGATTTTGGAGCCACAAAAAAATAAAGTCTGACACTGTTTCCACTGTTTCCCCATCTATTTCCCATGAAGTGATGGGACTGGATGCCATGATCTTCATTTTCTGAATGTTGAGCTTTAAGCCAACTTTTTCACTCTCCTCTTTCACTTTCATCAAGAGGCTCTTTAGTTCCACTTCACTTTCTGCCATAAGGGTGGTGTCATCTGCATATCTGAGGTTATTGATATTTCTCCCAGCAATCTTGATTCCAGCTTGTGCTTCTTCCAGCCCAACGTTTCTCATGATGTACTCTGCATAGAAGTTAAATAAGCAGAGTGACAAAGTACAGCCTTGACATACTCCTTTCTGGATTTGGAATCAGTCTGTTGTTCCATGTCCAGTTCTAACCGTTGCTTCCTGACCTGTGTACAGGTTCCTCAGGAGGCAGGTCAGGTGGTCTGGTATTCATATCTATTTCAGAATTTTCTACAGTTTACTGTGATCCACACAGTCAAAGGCTTTGGCATAGTCAATAAAGCAGAAATAGATGTTTTTCTGGAACTCTCGCTTTTTCAATGATCCAGCAGATGTTGGCAATTTGATCTCTGGTTCCTCTGCCTTTTCTAAATCCGGTTTGAACATCTGGAAGTTCACAGTTCACATACTGTTGAAGCCTGGCTTGGAGAATTTTGAGCATTATTTTATTAGTGTGTGAGATGAGTGCAATTATTCGGTAGTTTGAGCATTCTTTGACATTGCCTTTCTCTGGGATTGGAATGAAAACTGACCTTTTCCAGTCCTGTGGCCACTGCTGAGTTTTCCAAATTTGCTGTCATATTGAGTGCAGTATTTTCACAGCATCATCTTTTAGGATTTGAAATAGCTCAACTGGAATTCCACCACCTCCTCTAGCTTTGCTCATAGTGATGCTTCCTAAGGCCCACTTGAATTCAAATTCCAGGATGTCTGGCTCTAGGTGAGTGATCACACCATCATGATTATCTTGGTTGTGAAGATCTTTTTTGTACAGTTCTTCTTTATTCTTGCCACCTCTTTTCCATATCTTCTGCTTCTGTCAGGCCCATACCATTTCTGTCCTTTATTGAGCCCATCTTTTCATGAAATGTTTCCTTCATATCTCTAATTTTATTGAAGAGATCTATAGTCTTTCCCATTCATTTGTTTTCCTCTATTTCTTTGCACTGATCACTGAGGAAGGCTTTCTTATCTCTCCTTGCTATTCTTTGGAACTCTGCATTCAAATGGGTATATCTTTCCTTTTCTCCTTTGCTTTTTGCTTCTCTTCATTTCACAGCTATTTGTAAGGCCTCCTCATACAGCCAATTTGCTTTTTTGCATTTCTTTTTCTTGGGAATGGTCTTGATCCCTGTCTCCTGTACAGTGTCAGGAACTTCCATCCATAGTTCACCAGACACTCTGTCTATCAGATCTAGTCCCCTAAATCTATTTGTCACTTCCATTTTATAATCTTAAGGTATTTCATTTAGGTCATACCTGCATGTTCTAGTGGTTTTCCCTACTTTCTTCAATTTAAGTCTGACTTTGGCAATAAGGAGTTCATGATCTGAGCCACAGTCAGCTCCTGGCCTTGTTTTTGCTGACTGTATAGAGCTTCTCCATCTTTGGCTGCAAAGACAAGTTATATATGCTCATACCTGAATATATGTTTGCTGCTGCTGCTGCTTAGTCACTTCAGTCGTGTCCGACTCTCTGCGACCCCATGGACTGCAGCCTACCAGGCTCCTCCGTCCACGGGATTTTCCAGGCAAGAGTACTGGAGTGGGTTACTAATGGTGTAATTCATAAATTCCAAGAACAAGAAGAGTATTTTTTTTTACAACCGTATAAGATTTCATAACATGTTACTTAAATAAAAGTATCAAACTAGCATTGGATACTTTATTTCTAAATTGAAAATTAAATGATTGGGGGTAGATATCTATAAAGAGAATAGTACAGCAATGCAAGGATCTCATACCTAGCTATTAGTCTTCCATTCAGATGAAAGAAAGTTCTGTTGGCAAATATGAAGATTCTAAAAATATATTTCTCTCATATTCTTTCAGAGAAAGAGACTTGAAAAGGAATCTAACTAAAATTACACAAACAGAAGGAAAAAAGTTTATAACTATTTCTAGTTTACAGTTCAAGTAGGTTATGTTAGCATGAAAGAAAATGCAATTGAAGAGATAAAAATGACTCAAAGGGAAATTAAAATGCTTCACTTGTATTTGCTGATGTGCAGTAAGAATGGGAAAGTAAAAATACTTCAAAGGTTTCATCTTTTAAGGTGGTGGGTGGAGAAGTGGGGAAGTTCAGTAGAACTCCCTAATTTAAAAAAAAAAGAGAGAAGAAGCAAAAGAAAGCAAAAGGGGATGACTAACATTCAAATAAGCTAACAGAAGTGAAAACAAAAATAGATAAAATAGATAAACAGAATCAATAAAAATAAAATAAATCAATCTAAAAAAGAATAAAATCAATGTCATTAATGGTTGTATCAAATGTGAACAGGCTGAATTCTCTTATTAAAAATAATAATAATAATAAGATTTTGATTACCAGAGGAAAAAAAGTAAAATAAAACCTAGCTCTTAGGTCAAATTTAAGTTAATGCTACTTTTGATGAATCTAGGGGATTGTTAAGAGAATGACTGTGAACAAATACTGGTAAGTGTTTTATACCTCCTGAGCAGGTAAAGCAGGATTTGGTGAAAATGAAAAGAAGCAGGGGGATATTACAGCCTTGATGAAGTAAAAGACAATTTTTCTCATTCCTGGCAGAATATCTGGAAAGACACTGAGGTAGAACGTGAATATTAAGGACCCTTTCTCAATGATTTCCAAAAGAACTAAATCCTTTTCTGGAGTGAGAAGGACACTGATCTGAGTTCTGTTAATGATACCTGGATCTGAACCATTCAGAGCAGGTCTTGCCAAGCTCTGCTTTGAGCTTAATGTAAACAAGTAAAACCCACACAGATTTTTCTCAGTGACCAAATAAAGGAATAATATTGCATCGGTTTCTTAGCCCCATGAACAAGAGAAGTTAGTCACAGATGGAGGTACAGCAGTAGCCAGGTCTGAGACAGACAGAGATATTTCAGGAATTAGAAATCCTGACCAAAACTTTGTAGATATCAGGGAAGTCAAATGGCTTCAAGAATCAGATTCTAAGTTGAAGAAACTCCAAAATGCCAACCAGTCACCACTCACATTTGTCCCCAGTAGGGCCTTTCTTCAGAGAAGGCAGTGGCACCCCACTCCAGTACTCTTGCCTGGAAAATCCCATGGACAGAGGAGCCTGGAAGGCTGCAGTCCATGGGGTCGCTGAGGGTCGGACACCACTGAGCGACTTCACTTTCACTTTTCACTTTCATGCATTGGAGAAGGAAATGGCAACCCACTCCAGTACTCTTGCCTGGAAAATCCCATGGGCGGAGGAGCCTGGAGGCTGCAGTCCATGGGGTCGCTGAGGGTCGGACACCACTGAGCGACTTCACTTTCACTTTTCACTTTCATGCATTGGAGAAGGAAATGGCAACCCACTCCAGTGTTCCTGCCTGGAGAATCCCAGGGACGGGGGAGCCTAGTGGGCTGCTATCTATGGGGTCGCACAGAGTCGGACATGACTGAAGTGACTTAGTAGCAGCAGCAGCAGGGCCTTTCTTAGGTTCATAAAGAGAAACTGACTCTTAGAAAAAAGCAATCCAACTTTAGAGCAACACTGGAAAGCAGATTGCCTATATCAGAATGAAATGCTTCTTCCTCACCAATGAATTTTGAAAATCACATATTCTCTTTTTGTCATGCTTCTGTGAAAAAGGAAAATGTCATGATGAACTAAAACCATGGGGAAATAACCTATAGATTGTATATCTTCAGATTAGGCCACATGTAAACAATCTTTTTGAATCAGAGAGAAATGAGGAGTGAAGTTCTTATGGATCCACGATACTTAATTTCTTCTCACATGACAGCTTCCATTTCTTCTCACATGCCAGCTACAAACATAGGATTGAGTATGACAGCTGGTCACCAATACAGGCTAGTGGCCATTCTACTAATCTATCATCTAGCAAGGCTACCTTTGTTCAGGGGCAAACACATGAACTGCGAGGACTAAGGACTGTGTACACAGGAATCAGAATAATGAAAACATAATCAGACTACAATTCCTAAATAACTGACTCCTTCAGTTCAATCTGTGGGTCAGGAAGATCCCCTGGAGGAGGAAATGGCAACCCACTCCAATATTCTTGCCTAGAGAACCCCATGGACAGAGGAGCCTGGTGGGCTATAGTCCATGGGCTCACAAAGAGTCAGACACGACCGAAGGGACTGAGCACAGCTGTCTTACACCAGGTAATTTTTCCTTCCCCAAAACCCTTTTTAGATTTAATGTTTTAGTGAAATTTCGACCAGGCCAGTTTTGTATCTTATCTTTAATGGAGAGCATAAGAAAGTTGATACATTGCATAAGATATTTTGGTGGTTAGCTGAATCTAGAAAACATGTAGTATTTTTTTTTTTTTGTAGGAATGTGGCATAATATTGTGAGATGCTAATCTTTACATTTCATTCCTTATGTGTCCCTCTATCCCCTGCTCTTGTAGGTAATAAATTTCTTCACCCAGACAATTCAGAGTATTACACAGGATGAAGGGGTGCACAAGGGGAGGAGAAATAGGACACATCTTTGGGTCCTGAAGTAGAGGAGATTGAACCAACATATTCTCAGAGCTACACTGGAGCATAGTCATCCTCACAATATTCTTATTTTCTATGTGTGACATGAACAGGGGTGGAGAGCTCAGTCCTGAAATGGAATGATAAGTGTCTCCTCTGTTTATATTAGAAACCAATGAACACAGGACCCTAGTCCCCACTTTATACCACCAATATCTTGATAGAAGCTACATGCCCAAGATCTAGAGGTGGGGGAGAAAACCCTTAAAACAAAGATTGATGTTTCTACTCTAGCTTAACAGAACAGAAACTTAAATCCAAAATCCAGTTGTCACAGTTAATAAAATGACATTTCTTGCACACTTGACTTTTATAGCCTGAGATTCATATCCAGTGCACATAAGTATTTTAAACTGTGTGTCCAATAAACAACTTGTAGACAATATTGTCTCCAAAATGCATGGGATGTTCACATAAATTTCCAGTGTAATATGCCATAGCAATATATTGTTTTTTAAAAAGCAGCAATCATAGTATCCATATTATCAGAGAATAATGCAATAAAATTAAAATTACCAAAACATTTTAACCATCCTACTGCCAATAAAAATAACTAATTTGGAAATTGTAAAGTATTTGTTTAAATAGTTATTTACCTGTAAAGGAATAAAAGAACATTATGTGAAAAAGACAAAAACTGAGAGTAGTTATATCCAAATATTTATGAACAGAGGAAATAGTAAACAGAAAAAATACAGCCTTCAATGACTTTATTAAGAGGTAAACAACAACATGTGAACTTGGTATTCTAGTATCTAGGGATGGGTATGATTCTGACCCAGAAAACCTAGCAAATCATCAATTTTTACTGTATACTGACTCTGATGCCTTTTTATGAAAAATTAGTCAAAGTGGTATTGTTAATTGAGATGTTTAATTTTATATGTCAACTTGGCTGGGCTAAGGAATGCGTATCCATCCTTTAACCAGGGAATAAAACATTGTTTCTGAGTCTGTGGAGGTTTTTACAGAAGAGATTATAATCTAAATTTGCAGACTGAGTAAAGATCACCCTCATCGATATGAGAGGGCATCATCCGAACCATTGAGGCCTAAATAAAACAAAAAGTAGGCCAAATTTGCTGCCTATTTAAGTTGAAGCATTCATCTTCTTCTCCCCTCAGAAATAAGAACCCCTGGCTCTTGTGCCTTTCTATTTGAACCAGACTTAACCAATGCCCTCCCTCAACACTCACACACACACACACACACACTCCTGGGTCTTTGGACTTGGACTAAATTACACCACTGGCTTTCATGATCCTGCAGCTTGCAAACAGCAGATTATGGACCTCCATAATCCCATGAGCCAATAACTGTAATAAATCTCCATAAAAACAAACTGTTGGTTCTGTTTCTCTGGGGAACCCTGATTAACACCTTACTGAATCTCTCTAATACCTAAATACAGTGAGGTCAGTGATATATATATATATATAACTATCATATCTTATGGAGACTTTTTTCCCCCTGTTTTTATCCCTGATAAACCCTAGTAGTTGTTGAGTTAGAAATGCAGCAATTAAAGCTGGAGTCAGATCTTCAACAAAAAAACATACAAATCTCAAACATGTTCTCCTTGGGCTAACATTGTCCTGAGATCAAGTGATGTCTGTATATAACAGGAAATATAGCGTCACTGCTACTGGAAAGCAAGGAACTGGCTTTGGATAGACAATGAACAGGCTCTTCCTCATGTACCTTTTGTTATTTCTGGGTGTTTCTCTGTTCCAATGAGATTATATAATAAATGTCTTAGGAGACCATCATGGGTGGGATCCATTATCATAATGTTACGAACATATTTATTTAGCTTTGCTTATAAAGCCCTTTCCCCTTGATTATCTCATGTGATCCTCTCAGCAACCCTAAGAGGTAAGTAATGAAGATTTAGCCTGGATTTCCATGTGAGAAAGTTGAAGAGAAGTTAAAGCATTTGCTAAGACACAGCAGTACAGAAGCTCATCTGACTTCAAAGTCAATGCTGGTTCCAGGACATCACAGTGCCTCCCATTGTAGGGGCTGAGGAAAGGCTCTCATGAAAGAGTTAACATTAAATTGCTGTCCCGGGATAAAAAGCAACGATGAACTGGGGAATAACTTGATGGCTGCAGCAGTTATGGCTGTGCTTTGCCAGTGTGAGCTAGGAAAAGGGACAGTATAGGAGCTGAGTCATCTAGATGTCATTGCATTTTGTGGTCAGAAAGTAGAGCTTTACTGCCAGGGCTAGACAGAGTTCTAAGTGGGATCTGGAAACTTGACGGAACATGGAGAAGGGGCAGAGAGCCAGGAAAGCAGTGTAGAGCTGGTTGGGGATAGCAGTGGAGCAACCTTTATTATTATTATTATTATAAAGAGAAGCTGTTCAGAGGCCTACAGTAATGTGATGTGACGACTTTTCACCTTCAATTCTAAGGTGTTCACTCAAATCCATAGGAAAATAACAACAAAATAAATTTAAGGAAATTTTAAGGAATTTATTGATTTTTAAAAAGGAAAAATACAAAACAAAACAAAACAAACGAATATACTGCGGTCATGAAAATGTGCCTTAGTGATCTCTGACTCCCTGCCAAAAGTGTAATTGCAATGGTTCAGTTGCTGCTCTTTAAAAGCCCAGCATTCCATTTGAAGCCACATTTTACAGGAACCACGCCTAGCCAATGTTCCAGTAGGACCAGGGATCCCAAGGACTGTTCCTGAGGGAGGCACCACACCTCTGAGGGGTGACTTTGGCTCAAGAGTTCTCTGATAACCTCAGTACTATTCTTAGAATTGCTTGGTAGTCTAAGATACTTCCACCCAACTTTTGTCATTTCATTTTCTCCTTCACTTAGGATTAAAACTGCATCATGGTCTTGAGGCAGGAGGTAGACAGATAAAAGATAAAAGACCACATATTTCTCAGAGTCAAGAGACTGTCTCAATTAGAAAGTTCCTTGGGTCAAAATGGGAATGATGCTAAGCTACCATAGGTCTCTTGGCTGGAATCCAACTTGGTTGAGAGATCCCACATGTGAAAAGATCCTGAGATGTACCAAATACTGACTCAGAACCAGGCAAATCAAAATGACTGGCCAAAGAAAACCCCAAAGAAATGCCCCACATAAGTGACTTAAATTACCATGAGGGTGTGACGTATCTCTGAGTCCACCTATGTGTCTATTCACACATACCGTACCCTTTTTTCTCCTAATAATCACTTTACTTGTTTCACTACTTTCTGTTTTTGTGGGAATTATTTTTGCAAAGCTGAAGAGCCAGAGCCTTGTCACTGATCTGTGGTCTAATGGCTAGGATTCAGTGTTCTCACTGCCCTGGCCCAAGCTAAATTTCTGTCCAAGGAACCAAAACCCTGCTTCAAGCTGCTGCAGACCAGGTCCACCTAAAATCAGTCTGATGGTTTTCCCAGACTCCCCATTTCCTCACATTTCCCTTCATAGGCTTTATTCCTAATAAATCTCTTACACTGCCAACCTAATGTCATCTGTTTTTCTGAGGAGTCAAATAAACACAAATATCAACAAGTTTCTGGTTATATAAGGAGATATCCAAACAAACAAATAAATCCTTCAAAAGACCTATACAATAAAATATATCTGGCAATTCTAGTCTAGAAAAAAATAAGAAAAGCCATGAAGCATGAAACTAAGAGGCACTAAGAGAATTAAAAATAAGACTGGAACAATTTTCTAACAGCAAGTTTGAAAAGTCATTGACTCAATCATTAAAACATTCTCAATTTTTTCATTCACTTAAACCATATACAGTTGACTCCTGAACAACTCAAGGGTTAAGGGCACCAACCCTTTGCATGATCAAAAATCTGAGCATGACTTATAGTTGACTCTTTGTATACCTGGTTCCACATCCTTGAATTCAACCAACCACATACAGACTGTGAGTCCTGTAGTACTTACTAATGAAAAAAATCCGTGTGCAAGTTGACATATTCAATTTAAAACTTGTATTCTCCAAGGATCAACTATGTACCAGGTATTATCTTAGGCACAGGTTTGCTAGCAGTAAATAACACAGACAAACATTCCTGACCATATTTTGTATGGTAAATAGTGCAAAGGAGTAAAATAAAGCAGAGAAGGGGTGGGATGTGCTTGTGAGTGGGTAGGAGGCTGTTGAAATTTCAGATAAAGTGGCCTGAAAAGATTCACTGAAAAGATGATATTTAAGGACTAACTTAAAGGAAATGAGAGAATGGGCCCTGTAAATATATGAATTGATCAAAGAAAACTCCTTCAAGATATAGGGAACAGCAAAATGCCATAAACTTGAAGCAGAGGTATGATCAGTTTGTTTGAGAAACAGTAAGCAAGTGTCTCTGAAAGAATTGTGAAAGAATGAGTGTTTAGGGGCTTAGGTCAGAAGGTTAACTGGATATTAAATCTTTTAGGCCTTTTAGGTCCTAGGAAAACTTAAAAAAAAAAAAAAAAGTGACCTGTATTCAACAGGATCACTCTGACTTCTGTGTTGAAACTAGACTGCGTAGAATCAGATGGTAAAGCAAAGAAACCTATTAGGAAGCTATTCCAATATTCTAGAAGAGATTAGGGTAGATTACAGCAATTGGGAGCAGTGTGGATTATGATAAGTGGATATATCCTTAATATATTTTGGAATTAAAAGTGATTGATCAGAGAGAGACAGAGGACCAAAGGGTAGGGGAGGCTCTTCAGGAATTTAACATTGGCTGAAAGACGTTTGAGATATGTTTTAGATATCCAAGTGAAGTTGTCAAGTAAGCATTTAAATTCTACATCTAAAGTTTAGAAGTGAGGCCTGACTAAATATTTATGTTTGAAAATCATTTTTATTTTGATACAATGATAATAAAAGGGATCATTAACAAAGGACTGTGGATTGAAAAGAGGGAGATGTCTGAGGACTAAGACTTTGTGTGCAGGAAAAGCAGTCTGGGGAATCTGGAGGAAGAAGCAAAGGAAAGTAAGAGGTGGGCTGCGAAGAAGAACCAGGCAACTGTTCAGGAAAACAAAGCCATTGTTTTATTAATGATGGAAGTTATGTGTGTTCTACACTGCTGACAGTCAAGTGAGTTGAGCCTAGAGAACTGACACTGGAGGCAACTGATGATTTAGAGCATTTTCAGTGAAACAATAGAAGCAAAAGCCAGGCCAGAAACTGGGAGGAAAGAAATTGAAAACAGCAAATAAGGAAAATTCCCTGAAGCAACTTTACGTTAAAAGCTGGGAGAGGAATGGGCCAGTAGCTGGGGCAAGTGAGAACAAGAAAAACAAAATAGAGGGGAAAGTAATTGCTTATTTTAAAGTGTCTTTCTGGTAATGAACATAGGAAATGGTTTTTTAAAGAAGTTATCTTAACAACTAGATGCCACAGTTTCTCTTTAATACAAGTACAGAGCAACTTTCATGCTAAAACAAAACCATACACTTTAGGAAAGTCCATCACACATGTGCTGTTAGTACACAGCAACTACAAGATAATTGTAAGTATAAAAAAAAAAAAAAGAATTTGAAATTGGGTTTCTCTTTGATTTCTAAACTAGGAAACAAGCACATCAGACTAAATAAGCAGACCTCAAACCAGAGATGCATTGGCCCCACCATGGGGCCTCTAATAATGCCTAAAGACAGTTTTGATTATCACAGCTGGGAAGGGGGTGCTACAAGCATCTAGCAGGGTCCAGGAGGCTGCTAACCATCCTACAATGCACAGAATCTCTCACACAATGAGTAATCCAGTGCTGTACATCAATAGTACTGAGTTTTGAAAAACCTTGGTTTAATATACAGAAAGTCAATAAGGGGTTAGAATAACTTCAACATTCTTAAAGATTAAAATCTAACCATATTGAATGGTTATCAAAGAGAGACTTTATCTCTCAGGAGTAAAGGTGGTGAGTCTCAGACTCATGGAACTGAGAGATCTTCAAGTCAATATTGTCAATGACCAACAAGTTCCAGGATGAGGCCTTTCTCAATAGCCTTTCCCCTGAGATATTACTTTGCTGACAACAGTCCATATAGTCAAAGCTGTGGTTTTTCCAGTAGTCATGTATGGATGTGAGAGTGCTGAAGAATTGATGCTTACAAACTGTGGTGCTAGAGAAGACTCTTGAGGATTCCTTGGACAGTATGGAGGTCAAACCAGTCAATCCTATAGGAAATCAGCCCTGAATATTCATTGGAAGGACTGATGCTGAAGCTCCAATACTTTGACCACTTGATGCAAAGATCCAACTCATTGGAAAAGACCCTGATGCTGCAAAAGACTGAAGGCAAAAGGAAAAGGGCATAGCAGAGGGCGAGATGGTTAGATAGCATCACCAACTCAATAGACATGAAACTGAGCAAACTCTGGAAGATAGTGAAGGACAGGGAAGCCTGTCATGCTGCAGTCCATGGGGTTGCTAAAGTGGACACAACTAAGCAACTGAACAGTAAAAAGGTATCTTCTCTGAAAGGAATCAAACAGTATTTGTCTTTTGGGAACTGACTTTTTTTCACTTATCATAGTATCTTCAAGGTTCATTCCTGTTGGAGCATGTGAAAAAATTTCCGTCCCTTAAGTCTGAAGAACACTCCACTGTATAGATAGACTACATTTGTGTATTCCTTTATCTGGTGATCGATACTTGGATTAAGTCAATTTTCTGGCTATTGTGAAAAGTACTGTTATGACCATGGATATAAAAATATCTGTTAGAGTCCCTGCTGTCAGGTTTCTTTGTTGTTGTTTGGATAAACCCAGAAGTGCAATTGCTATATCATATGGTAACTGTTTGTTTTTTTTTTTTAATTATTTGAGAAACCACCATACGATTTTCCATAGGGGATTCACCATTTGACACTCCTGCACAAAAGTTTCAATTTCTCCACTTCCTCACTATCACTTGTTATTATTTTGATAATAGTTAACCTAGTGGGTACGAAGTGGTATCTCATTATGGCTTTGATTTGCATTTCCCTGATAATGGTAACAATAAGCATCTTTTATATGTTTGCTACTCATTTTTATATCAAATGCAAAGATATTACTGTGCACAGATTTTCTTTCCTGGATTTTTTCTCTACTTGTAAAAGGCATATAAGATCCCTTGACATTAATTGAGTTATAAATTTCTCAGAGGCATTTCTGTCAAAGCTGGTAATAATTTCACAGGTACATAATTATATTAAGCTCTCTTTCAATCTAGTGTCTACCAGGGACTTGTTCTATTTGTGAAAATAAAAATAAAAAGGTGATGACTCAAGTAATTTCTATTTCCTGTTATTGAACAATTGCGCCTTAATCTTACCCTCAGCTAGTGGAAAAATCTATCTACTTAATTTTATTAGTAAATGATTTTGTGGTATCTGATCACATCTAATACATCTAATAAGAAGATGATAGATAGCATTTACATTTCCAGGAAATATCAAGTGTGGATACCAACCAAGTATTAATTCAGATAATGTGAGAAAGAATTTATAATAGTGCTCTGGAAGCAGCTAAACCAACAAGCACAGTTTTTTACTGATTATGTCAGCAACATGAAAAGCAATATTGTTAAATATTCAGTAGTTAAAAGAAGTGATTTCTCTAGCATTCTTCTTCAAAATAAAATCCAAAACTCTTAAAAGCTGAACTAGTCATATAACAGCAATGGTTTCCCTTATAGCATTTAGATGAATGGTGGAAAGACACATATAAAAGTCATCTTAAGAGTTTGAAGCCCAAGCCTTTCTCATTATTCTTACAAATTAAAATTGTGTGAGATTTCTACTGTTTAAAATTGTATTTTAAAGAGCAAACTGTGACATGGGTTGCTTATTTTTGTTGTTTCCAACATCAGCTGAATGAAGAAAATAGAAAAATATCAATATATAGCAACTCCCTGTGGATCAGCTCCTATAGATCCAAACAAAGGGAGTCAACAGAGTACAGCACTGGGAATTCACTATTATCCCTGTGCTTAATTCCAGGCGGACAGGTCCATCATGGATACCTGCTTCAGCCTGACTAGTAGATGCATGTCAGAGCAAGAGAGAAGCAGCCTCCTCTCTGCTTCTTGGAACAATAGACCCAGGGAGAAGCTCCTCTCACCTTCATCGCACCATCCAGGGAAGCTGGAAAAAATTCTTAATCAGCTGAAATAGCACCTTGTACAGCACAAGAGGTAGAGGCCCAGAAGTCAATGTACCGCCAAATAAAGCATTCCTGGCCATAATTGTACAGCCTCATTTTTCTAAAGAGTCTATAATAAATGATTCTACTGCTTTTCCCTGTATATCTCAGTCACCATAAAATTCATCATTTATCATTTTGCTCATTATATGTCATCTGAACTAAACCTCACCGTTTTCCATAAATTTATTTGTGGTGTCTCCTTGTTCTCCATTCGTTCCTCTCTCTCTACTACCTTTGCACTAAAGGCTCATCAATTTCTGCTCTCTTAGCACAACCACTTTGGCTTCAGCAACATCACAGTGTATCCCTAGATAGCCTGTGGTATGCTGTGCTTAGTCACTCAGTCATGTCCAACTCTTTGCTACTCCATGGACTGTAGCCCACCAGGCTCCTCTGTCCCTGGGGATTCTCCAGGCAAGACTATTGGAGTGGGTTGCCATGCCCTCCTCCAGGGAACCTTCCCAACCCACTGATCGAACTCAGGTCTCCCACATTGCAGGCAGATTCTTTACCCTCTGAGCCACCAGAGAAGCCCAACAGTACTGGAGTGGGTAGCCTATTCCTTCTCCAGGGGACCTTACTGACCCAGGACTCAAATTGGGGTCTCCTGCATTGCAGGTGGATTCTTTATCAGCTGAGCTACCTAGATAGCCTGTCTTAATTAAATCTCATATGCTCTTTAAAAACATCTTCACTGCCTCCTCAACATTGGTTTGCATTTTTCATCCTAAGTGATACATATCGAGAAGAGAAGATTCTGCCTCACTATCATTGCCACTTCCTGACAGTCATACTTTCTTTTTCCTACAGAATTCTTGTGTGTGTTAGTCACTTAGTCGTGTCCAGCTCTTTGTGATCTCATGGACTATATCCTGCCAGGCTCCTTTGTCCATGGAATTCTCCAGGCAAGAATACTGGAGTGGGGTGCCATCCCCTTCTCCAGAAATCTTGTTCCTTATGAAATGCTACCTTTTTCACTCCTGTTCTCACACTCATTCACCTAAGGTGATCAACTGTTCCAATTTGCCTGGAACTGGGGGTGCCATAGACAAGGGACTTCCAGTTATAAAAACTCAATAAACCAGTCATCCTTTTCCTGACTCACAGTTATCCTCTAAAAACATCAGATTCCCATGACCTATAGAACATCTTAAACTTGCTGTGTATGATACCCTATATCCCAACAGCTTGTGTACCAGCACCAGTTAATTACCTTTCCCATTGACGAACACTGAAAATGACTATTATTACAACTTGGTCTAGCACTGCTAAAAATCTCAATTTTCCAACTTCATTTTCCAGTCTTTTCCTCTGTAACTTACTCCCTGTAATATCTTTAACAACATTTAGACCTTTTGGAAACAGCCAATATTGATTCCACTGATTCATATTTTTTTTTCTCTGCCCATGACAAAGAAGACATATGTCCTTCTTTGCCCACCTAAAGTTCCATGATCCATCCTGTGCTATTATATGCAGAGTGGTTCTATCAATAAGCCCTAATCTAAGCTGAGTAGGAGCCAGCAGTATATTCTGAGTCACAAGCTAATGTTGGCTTGATTGACACTACAAACCAATTTGCATAGGTTGGCTGGATAATTATAGGATTCCCAGGTAACTAAAGCCTTAAAAACAAACAAGCAAAAAAAAAGAGGATGATTATGAAGATGGAAGGGAGACAAAATTATGCTAAACAGTATGGTGAAGCCAAAGAATATTGGGGAAACAGAGCATTTCCCTATGGGGGTGTACTATGAAACAGTTTGACCCAATCTGGCCAAGTTAGAAATTAGGAAATGACTTAAGAAAAGTACCTGACCAAAATTTCACTCCATTGAATTTGTAAGGTAGAATGCAAAATGCATAATAACGTATTTGGACACTAATTTCCATAAGGAGGTAGTGTGTTTTTAGTTATACCTCAAACTGACATCTGTTTAATTTTTTTGTAATTTCTTAAATATTTTTTTAAATATGTAAAGTTAAATAAATGGAGCCAAGCTGATATAAAGTGGCTCAGCTGGTAAAGAATCCACTTGCAATGTGGGAGACCTGGGTTCGATCCCTGGGTTGGGAAGATCCCCTGGAGAAGGGAAAGGTTGCCCACTCCAGTATTCTGTCCTGGAGAATTCCATGGACTGTATAGTCCATGAGGTCACAAAGAGTCGGACACGACTGAGCGACTTTCACCAGGCAAAGTCATCCTAGTAAAAAATATATATATGTATATATATATATATATATATATATATATATATATAACTTTAGAACACACTTATTGGTGATGGACAGGGAGGCCTGGCGTGCTGCAATTCATGGGGTCGCAAAGAGTCGGACACGACTGAGCAACTGAACTGAACTGATCAGTTACATTCTAAAGAGATTAGAGTTAGTTAATTAATAATTAAGATAGGTACAGGAGAAAAGTAGCTAAGGAATAATAATAATCTTATTTTGAGTCATTTTAGATATCATACAATGTTTTCTAGTTTACTTTCAGTACTAGATATGCTAGTGTATAATTTGTCTTGGAACCATACTGGCTGGTTTTCTTTTTCTTAATTCCATAAGATTTCTAAGAATTAAAAAAAAAAAAACCTCATATATTTTGATATACTAAATGTCAAGTGGAAAAATCTTCCAATTTACATCAAAGTATAAAATACTAAGGGGTTTCCCAGATGGTAAAGAAACTGCCTGCAATGCAGGAGACTCAGGGGATGCCAGTTTGAACCCTGTGTTGGGAAGATGCCCTGGAGAAGGAAATGGCAACTCACTCCTGTAATCTTCCCTGAAAAATCCAATAGACAGAGAAGCCTGGTGGACTACAATCTAAATCTTTACAAAGAGTCAGACATGACAGAGACTGAGCATGCATATACACATGTAATACAAGAGTGGGTGACCCACAATTTTCATGACAGGTAATGCTTATAGAAATATTCAAAACTATAAACAACAGAAAATATAAATTAATCATTTTTATATATTAAAAATGTGCTAAACCATTTGTTAAAGTTCAACAGTTTTTTGTGTTTTTTTTTTGCCAGATGTATCTTCAGGGCCCATTAGGTCCCAACAAATGTAGAAGACAGAAGGTAAATAGAAAAAAATCATACACTCCATCATTAGTGGAGAGAGATAGCCTAGTGAGAAATATGACCTGATTTAAGTTGATCTTAAGTTCCTTTTTAAAGCTTTGCAACCTTGGGCTGTGAATAATTAATAGACTAAGTCCTTCTGAGTTCCTTCTTTCTGCTAATGTCAGTAAGATGCTGGAATCAGTTACAGCAGTGATTTCCTCTCTGTTTCTTTCATTTTTTAAATGTGTTACCTAGTTCAATTATTTTATTTTATAAATTAGTGAAAAAATTCTTAAAAATTCTCTTTTTTAAGATCTCCCTGAAATTCCAATATTGTTCCAATTAAAGCACATAAAATTTAAATGAGTTACTATGATCAATAGAATTTTTTAAAATATTAATGATTAGCTACCTTTGAGGATTGTTACTAATTTAAAGAAAAGAAAAAAAAAAAAATAGAATTTATGAGATGCCCAGTAACACAGTGCATGTCATTTCAAGTAGAAATCACACTTTTTGAAAATACTATTAATTTCTTTGTATTTTTCTTTGATTATTGTAGCACAATATTCAGTTTCAGACATACAAGATGTTACAAGAGTAGTACAAATAATTTTGGTATCTCTTTATTGAGATTTACCAAATATTTTATTATATTTGACATAGTTTTATCATATTTACTCTCATAATAGATTTTTTTTCTGAATCATTTGAAAGGAAGTTGCAGACAAGCTGCCTATTTATTCCTAAATATTTCATTGTTTACTTTTTAAAACCAAGACACCTTCACATTAATTCAGACCAGTTATTATAATCAAAATTAACATTAAAGAAATATATAATCTTCAGTATTTAATGAGATTTGACAGTTTAATAATTGTTTCAAAAATAATTTTACAGAAAAGAAAATCCCATTTGTTAGGAGTTTTCAGTCTCTTTAATCTACAAGTTTCTCTTTGTGTGTCATGAGATTGACTTGTCAAAAGCAGGTCAGTTATTTTGTAGAGTATATTTAGGTATGATTTATTTGATGTTTAGATTATTTTTACATATATCTTGAAAAGTACCACATTCCAAGTGCTGGATCCTTTTTTGTTCAGCATATCATAAGGAATATGATTTTGTTTTATCATTTACTGGTGATGGTCCAGCTTTGATTACTTGATTAAGATGATGTTTGCTAGTTTTCTTCATTGTTAAATGACTGTTTGTCTCATTGTAATTAAAAGCATCTTGCTGTTGGATGCTGTGGGAGGAACTTTGAGACTAAGTAAATATTTAACTGAGGGATTCCCTGGTGGCTCAGATGGTAAAACATCTGCCTGTAATGCAAGAGACCTGGGTCCAAGACCTTTGTGGGGAAGATCTCCTGGAGAAAGGAATGGCTACCTTCTTGCCTGGAAAATTCCATGGACAGAGGAGCCTAGTGGGCTACCGTCCATGGGTCACAAAGCATTGGACTAAGTAATTATCTTATTATTCTTCAAATTTTCACCACTGGTTTTAACATACATTAGTGATTATTGCCCAAGTCCATTATTATGAAAACCAACTGATTTTAGACAAAGGGCAGGAAAAGTAGAAGACATACCTAGAATATTTTTGTAGTGAAAGAAAACAAGGTAGCCTTTAGAGATTGATAAGGGCATGTCAATGAACACAGAAGTCACATAAAGGGACTCTACTGCCCAAGCCTGGGAAAATTTGAGCATCAAAATTAGTAATACTAGTGAAGATTTATAACTAATTGACTAAAATAAGAATTAATGAGATCATTCTGAAACAAATTAATCAAGAGAAAGCTTTTCCTTACAGAAGACATTCAGTCAGTAAATACAGAAAAAATGATGGAATTCAAAAAATCATCACATGAAAAGAATTTAAATAAGGAACAAAATCTGTGCTAGGGCTTTAGAGAAAGAAAGAATACCATCAAAAATCTTAATTCTGCAGATATTGAATTATATGGTCACTGAAGAAGCACTTTTTGTACTTTATAATTTTGTCTAAAGAAAACTCTGTTCCAGGTATAGATCTAATTTGGAATGCCATTCCTGGTCTGGTTTGAAGTTAAATACGGTATAAACTTAAAAGCATGCCAAGTCATAACTAGGAAAACAGAGAATGGACTTCAGTGGAAAATTATCAAGGGTGATGCAGTTGGCCATTTTCCAATTAGCCAATCTGCCAAACCTACTAGAACTCTTAGAAAGATTGTCATACTCTTCCAGCAAGTAAAGCTAATATGCAAGTATACAAGTGTAAAACTATCCTCTCTCACTCTATTCCTATAGTGAGAAAGAAAACATCACTTCCATGTATAACAGACAGCTACTGACCCCCACTGAGACACTAGTGGGTTCCAAGGATCTAATCAAATTTACCAAAAATAGAACTATGTAGGACATACGAGCTTTTCAGGTAGGTGTGTAGACCATGCCTATATAAAGACAAGGGATGCTCTTCGATCATTTGATGTAAGAAAAGTGCTCATTCTTTTTTTACAAAAGACAAGTCAGCCATGTTTGCTATGCATTCTTTAAAGAGATGGGCAGATATAATTTATTGCATTTTAAGAAATGAGTGTTGTCTGGTTAAAAAATGTACTGGTACTAGCGTGATATAAGGCTAAGGAAATCCTACATGGAGTACATGCACTGACTTGTGTTGAGGTGATGGAAAGGAGAAGAGATTTGTTTCCCTTCTTGATCCAAAAAGTTAGAGAAGGCACCCAAGATAGAAGGTCTAATATTGTGCTGTAACTGGAATGTGGCATAAATCAAACATTACTAAACCATTGTTCCAAGGAACTGAAGCCAAGCAATGACACAAAGTGAATGACTGGCAGAATTTAGTGGCCTAGAACCTAGAGGTACTGAGTTGGGATAGTATAAAGGACTATTTGAAATACAGCAAAAATTCTCCTTTTGTAGTAGTCTCATCACACACCTGCCACAATGATCTTTCAGTTCATCAAACACACAGCTTTCCCTGGCTCAAGAAGCCTGCAGGTGCTGTTCTTACTTTTTGGAACACTCTTCTCTTTAACATCCAGTCCTTTTCACCTATGTGATTGCTACACCTCATTTAAATCTCATCTCAAATATTCTATCCTCTGGAATTCTCTGACCTTCCTAACCAGGTCAGACATATTAGAAATAAGATTTTATTTAATAGTTACAGCCATATATTGATTACAGTTGCAACTCAACATTTAATTTGTTCCTTAATTAACAGTTGTCTCCCTCACTGTTCTATGATTTCTAGGAGGTTAGGCACTGTGCTTTTTTGCCTTTCACTCTCTCAATGTTCTCTAAGAGGTAGGATATTTCCTGGTACACAGCATATCCTAATTAATGATTAACTGAACAAAGCATAGTGGGGAGATATTGAATATGAATATATATAAATAAAAGTTGATAATGCATAACCAGGGAAAGCAGTCAAAACTAACTTCTAAAGCAATTCCATTCATTTTTCCAGATGATTCCTGGAAAAGTTCAGGGTAACTTTTAAGAAGTACAGTATCACTGTCTTAAAAGCATCAATGAGAAACAAGCACAAAAGTTTGGAATATTCTTAACAAAATCATCAATAAGTCACTAAGACACATTCAAAGTTAATTTTGTCTTGCTAATGTGTGTGCATGTGCATACTACATTATCTGTTTTAATATAATATTTTAAGAGGTGCATTTTACCTCCATTTTAGATGAGAAATTTCTGTTTCAGAAACAAAGTTTTTACCCCAAATCACAATTAATATAGGTTCAGCAGAAACTCAAGCCCAGGTCTTCTGAATATGTGTATTAGGCACCAGAGAGATACCATAGTGCATCAACAATTTAGTTGGTATAATTTGTGTCTGGCAAATCCCATGGACAGAGGAGCCTGGTGGGCTGTGGTCCATGGGGTTGCTAGGAGTCGGACACAATTGAGTGACTTCACTTTCACTTTTCACTTTCATGCATTGGAGAAGGAAATGGCAACCCACTCCAGTGTTCTTGCCTGGAGAATCCCAGGGACAGGGGAGCCTGGTGGGCTGCCGTCTCTGGGGTTGCACAGAGTTGGACACTACTGAAGAGAGTTAGCAGCAGCAGTGAATGATACATTGGTACATAGAATTTTTAATGATAATTTGATGCTTAAATGGCACTTTATTTCACCTCCATAACACTGCTGAAAGTAAGCATAACTAGTATTTTCAGTTGGTCACAAAAGAAAAATGCAAAAATGCTAAAATAATTTTTTGATAACAAGTTATACTTACTCTTGTCAGCTAGACAGCATGCTAAAAGATGTTCCCATGACAAATATTACCATTCATGTTTGATTTATGTATTATCATCAAAATCACATTTTATTTTTAAATAGTCAATTTATGTTTTCTGACTTTAAAATAAAAATATTTGTAAAGTACCACATTCTAAAGACTAAAAGCAAATAAAAGATTTTTATGATGGCTAGCTAAATTGTAATGTCATAATTATTTACAATATGTGGCTATTCCATTATGTTCCTGATTCATTTATATCTTTATTCACTTAATATGTGGTCTTAAAGTTATTTCAAATTGGTTGCAGTGAAGATGTTCATTAAAAGTTTGTATATAATGTATAAATACTAAGTTTTTTAAAATAAATACTCAATGTTCATTGCAGCACTGTTTATAATAGCCAGGACATGGAAGCAACCTAGATGTCCATCAGCAGATGAATGGATAAGAAAGCTGTGGTACATATACACAATGGAGTATTACTCAGCCATTAAAAAGAATACATTTTAATCAGTTCTAATGAGGTGGATGAAACTGGAGCCTATTATACAGAGTGAAGTAAGCCAGAAGGAAAAACATAAATACAGTATACTAACGCATATATATGGAATTTAGAAAGATGGTAACAATAACCCGGTGTACGAGACAGCAAAAGAAACACTGATGTATAGAACAGTCTTATGGACTCTGTGGGAGAGGGAGAGGGTGGGAAGATTTGGGAGAATGACATTGAAACATGTAAAATATCATGTAAGAAAAGAATTGCCAGTCCAGGTTCGATGCACGATACTGGATGCTTGGGGCTAGTGCACTGGGACGACCCAGAGGGATGGTATGGGGAGGGAGGAGGGTTCAGGATGGGGAACACATGTATACCTGTGGCGGATTCATTTCGATATTTGGCAAAACTAATACAATTATGTAAAGTTTAAAAATAAAATAAAATTAAAAATAAATAAATAAATAAAATAAATACTTAAGGAGGCCTGGTTGTTCCTTGGTAAGACTAGTATCTATTGAAGCAATGTGCTATTTTGTTATCATGGACTCAATAGACATGAGTTTGATAAACTCTGGGAGCTGGCGATGGACAGGGAGGCCTGCTGTGCTGCAGTCCATGGAGTTGCAAAGTCAGAAACGACAGAGCGACTGAACTGAACTGAACTGCCTTTTAACAAATGAGTATTATAGTTAATGTAAAAGATCTACATTTTCGACTACTGATGGGTGCTATCTATCGGGAGGGGTTATTCCGGTTTTAATATTTTAGACAGCTAGAACTGTTTTACTAATATTTTTGCAAAGCAAAAATTTCACAATATAATTTGTAAAATATCCATTGTAATTCCAAATTTGGTGCTTAAGAAAATTCCATTTTACTCTTAGGTATTTAAAAATGCATCCATTCTTCCCTGTCATCATGCATTCAATTTATATTTTCCAAATTTAAGATATCTGAGATACCAGATCATTTCTTTGTTTGATATATTCATACTATATTAAATTTCTATTTTCATAATTTATTACTACTCTTATTATATAATACAAATACTTATTTGTACTATTCTTTTCATTTGCCCAGTGACTGCACCATATTTATCTTTTATCGCAATAATTCTATTGTAAGTAGGGCAAAAATCTGTTCATTCTTACCCTTTAGGAAAAGAACCCTTAAATTAAAATATTGTTCAAGATTAAAACATTGTCCAAGATCAGACCAGTGTTCTTTGAATCCAAGGATTTTGCATGTTATCATAAAAAAAAGTAAAGTCACTCAGTCATATCCAACTCTTTGTGACCCCATGGACTGTAGCCTACCAGCCTTCTCTGTCCATGGGATTTCTGAAGCAAGAATACTGGAGTGGGTTGCCATTTCCTTCTCCAGGGGATCTTCCTGACCTAGGGATCGAACCCTGGTGTCCTGCATTGCAGGCAGATGCTTTACCATCTGAGCCACCATAGGCAGCTTTTTATTAAAGTCTGTAAGGTCAAATCTGTCTCAAAACTTAAACTTGCAGAAAATACTATCCAAATAAGTATTCAATTTTATTTCTGTGACTAATTTATATCCAGCAAATGTTATTTCATTAGAAATTTATTCATTTGTACAATTGACTAAGTTATCCACATTGTTTCTAAATGCCCAGTAATTGCTACTGCTGCTGCTAAGTCCCTTCAGTCGGTCCGACTCTGTGCAACCCCAGAGACGGCAGCCCACCAGGCTCCCTGGTCCCTGGGATTCTCCAGACAAGAACACGGGAGTGGGTTGCCATTTCCCTCTCCAATGCATGAAAGTGAAAAGTGAAAGTGAAGTCGCTCAGTCGTGTCCGACTCCTAGCGACCCTATGGACTGCAGCCTACCAGGCTCCTCCATCCATGGGATTTTCCAGGCAAGAGTACTGGAGTGGGGTGACATTGCCTTCTCCTCCAGTAATTGCTAGAAAATATAAAATATGCATATACTCAATCCGTGTCTGCAATCATCATAAGGAGTAGGAAAAAACTGTAGTAAAGGAAAAATATGCAAGTGTAGTGGTAACATGCAGAGCATGTAAGACTGTCTAGGAAGTAAATGGAGTCTCCTCTGGAGGACTTTGGATGGAGAGCTGTTTACCAGGTGGTTGAGCCAGAGGATTAGGTACTCAGAAACAGATGGAATCATCTCTGCAATGCCTGAGTGAATGGAAGCCCAAGAGAAAAAATTTAATTCTGCCATGATTTAAAGTGTGGAGATGTAGATATGGTTCATGGTACATGTTTTATATACATGAACATATATTTCCTTATTCTCATTTTGCTCTCTTTCTAAATAGAAAACACATAAGGCCAAAGACTTTGTACTATCTGTCTCTGTAATTTTCTTGTACCTAACACAGAAAGTTCTTAACAAGTAAATCTTAAGGGAATTAGGTGTTTAAGTTCATGCAAAAATAATATGGGTTTCCATTTTCTAAACCTCTCTCCTCCAACTCTTCACTTACATGAACTAAGTAAATTATGATTTTTAAAAATTTTATGTTTATATTGATGTTCTGCTTAGAGTAAATTTATGTAACATAGCCATACCATGGGTAAGTGTGTAAATGATCTTATTTTTTTCCATTTTAAGTAATCTTATCAGGCCTTCCTCAGTGGCTCAGATGGTAAAATAATCTAACAGGTCTTTATTAAGTACCTATCAGAATGGAGGGAACAATATTAGGGATGGTGGTGGTGGAAGAAAGGCTCAAGAGGGAGGGTATATGTTAATATATATATACATATAACTAATTCACACTGTTGTAGAGCAGAAACTAAGACAACATTATAAAGCAATTATACTCCAATAAGTAAAAATTCTCAAAATTGTCCACTATCTTCAATTTAAGTATTGAAGTTTGGCTACCAGGTCAATAAAAAGTTACATATAATTTGTCAATGCAGTAACTTATTTTGCATCAATATGCTGCTGCTACTAAGTCAATTCAGTCGTGTCCGACTTTGTGCGACCCCATAGACAGCAGCCCACCAGGCTCCCCCGCCCCTGGGATTCTCCAGGCAGGAACACTGGAGTGGGTTGCCATTTCCTTCTCCAATGCATGAAAGTGAAAAGTGAAAGTGAAGTCACTCAGTCGTGTCTGACTCTAGCGACCTCATGGACCACAGCCTACCAGGCTCCTGCATCCATGGGATTTTCCAGGCAAGAATACTGGAGTGGGGTGCCATTGCCTTCTCCGTGCATCAATATAGTTAAGTTCAAAAATTGTGACAAAAATTAAGAAATCACTATATATTTAAATATATCATCAAAATGGAAAAAAAGAGAAAAACATCTCATTGTGTCCTTGCATTTTTAGCAGTAGCTTTGTATGACAGACACGGAAGGCCCACAGGATTCCTACGCCCATAGGAATCTTGCTTTATCAGAGTTTTTATGTGATTTTGTTGTTTCTAAGCTCTCTATATCCTCTAAATCACTTTCTAGAGTAAAATTGTACATTAAAAAAAAATAACTGTTGGTGTAATTGGTTTTATAAACTAACTTAACCTTCAATTTTAAATGCCAAACTGTCCATCCAAACTACAATTAGTCACTTGTAAAAGGAGAAGTTCTATTTGGAGAACCCCTTTCAAATGTCACTATAAAATTTTATTTTGCAAGATAATTGCTTGATCAATTGCCAAAAGCAATGTACTTTTCTAAGGAGTTTTTATAAAACATCATATTTTTAGCATGCCTATTTCTGTCACAAATATTCAAAAGTTATAGCTGTGTTCAATTTAGCTATTACTTTGTTTTTGTTAATGTTTTTAATCTGTCAGATTTCACTGGGAGTTTTCAAGACTGGATACATGATAGTCAATATGGAGACATAGTCTGGCTGTAAAAAGTGGCATCACCAACATTCTACTAGAGTAAAATGGATTTTGACACTGTATTAAGAATGAAAACTTGTATTGGAGAAGCTTATCAATACTATCAAAGGCAAGATATGCCCACTATGAAAGGATTTTAAGTTGTAATTTTCTTTGCAGAGCCCGTACTGGAGAAATAATGTCAACTTTCTTGAGGACAGAATTCGAAACACATCCTTCAATCAAGTCTGAAACTGATCAGACTCTCTTTTAGTTGTTCAGCATCTATATATTTATTCTTTGTAGAATATTTATTATGAAATATATTGAACATATAAAAGAGCATATACATATATGGATGATTTAAGAAAGTTAACATATTTCTATTCAACATTCCATGTGAGAAAATGAACATTGTAAATACCATTTTATCAATTTACCATGTTTACCATGTGCTAGTCTCCATTTTCACCCCCTTCCTCCATCCTCTCCAAAAGTAACCAATATAATTTCTTTTATTGTTCATTCCTTTCCTTTATTTAAAATGTTGTTATACTTTCACATATACGTTATTCACTTTTTAATTTTTTAACATGAATGGAGAGAATCATTTGGTATTTTTCACACTTTGCTTCTGGATTAATAATTATTAAATTACTGCTCCTCCAAATTGATACATGAACCTCACCTTGATTTTCACTGCTGTAGGATATCCCATGTAGTATAAGCATAAAAAAGATATAGTACATTTACTCTATCAGTGGACATTTGGGTATTTGGGGGTTTTAGTGTTGCACAAGGATTTCTATAGAATAAATATTGACATTAATAGAATTGATGAAATATGGGCATGTTCAATTTCTATTTCACTTAGTTCTAGGTGCTCAGTAGTATCCAACTCTTTGCAACCCTCATGACTATAGTCCTCCAGGCTCCTCTATCCATGAAACTCAAAATAATGAAGTGGGTTGCCATTACCTTTTCCAGGGGATCTTACCAACCCAAGGATCAAACATTGGTCTCTTGCACTGCAAGCAGATTCTTTACTGTCTGAGCCATCAGAGAAGCCCTTATTTTACTTAGTAATTCTCAATGATTTTCTGAAGTGGTAGTATCAACTTCTTTTCCAACTACAGCTATGCTGCTGTGCATGTTCACAAATAAGTGATGTTTTTATTTTTTTTATGTTTTTAGAATTTATTATTTTGCTAGCTTAATGTTGGGTGCTTTCTATTTCTCTCTCTCTCTCTCTCTCTCTCTCTCTCTCTCTCTCTCTCTCTCTCTCTCTAAAGAGATTCCTAAGAATCCTAGTCACAATCTACACAATGCTTTTAGAATCAGTTATCAGTAGTTTCAGCACAGCTCCATGGCTTTTCTACTAGGATACTGAAAAATCAATAGACCACATTGTTTTACATTTGTTTTTCAGTACATTACCCAATTAAAATTCAGTTCAGTTAAGTTCAGTTGCTCAGTGGTGTCCGACTCTTTGTGACACCATGGACAGCCAGCCACATGTCAGGCTACCCTGTACATAACCAACTCCCAGAGCTTATAAAACTCATGCCCATTGAATCGATGATATCTTCCAACCATCTCACCCTCTGTCATCCCCTTCTCCTCCTAACTTCAATCTTTGCTAGCATCAGCATCTCTTCCAATGAGTCAGTTTTTCACATCAGGTGGCCAAAGGATTGTAGTTTCAGCTTCAGCATCAGTCCTTTCAATGAATATTCAGGACTGATTTCTTTTAGGATTGATGGATTGGATCTCCTTCCAGTCCAAAGGACCCGCAATGGTCTTCCCCAACACCACAGTTCAAGAGCATCAATTCTTCGGTGCTCAGCTTTCTTTCCAGTCCAACTTTAACATCCATAAACAACTACTGGAAAAACCATAGCTTAGACTAGATGGGCCTTTGATGAAAAAGTAATGTCTCTGCTTTTTAATACAATGTCTTGGTAGGTCATAGCTTTTCTTCCAAGGAATAAACATCTTTTAATTTCATGGCTACAGTCACCATCTGCAGTGTGGAGCCCCCCAAAATAAAATCTCTCACTGTTTCCATTGTTTTCCTATCTATTTGTCATGAGGTGATGGGACTGGATGCCATGATCTTAGTTTTCTGAATGTTGAGGTTTAAGTCAACATTTTCACTCTCCTCTTTCACTTTCATCAAGAAACTCTTTAGTTCCTCTTCACTTTCTGCCATAAGGGTTGTATCATTTGCGTGTCTGAGGTTATTGATGCTTCTCCTGGCAATCTTGATTCCAGCTTGTGCATCATCCAGCCCAGCATTTCCCAATGATGCACTCTGCATATAAGTTAAATAAGCAGGATGACAATATATAGCCTTGATATACTCCTTTCCCGATTTGGAACCAGTATGTTGTTCCATGTCCAGTTTTAACTGTTGCTTCCTGACCTGCAGACAGGTTTCTCAAGAGGCAGGTCAGGTGGTCTGGCATTCCCATGTCTTGAAGAATTTTCCGCAGTTTGTGGTGATTCACACAGTCATAGGCTTTGGCACAGTAAATAAAGCAGAAATAGATGTTTTACTGGAACTCTGTAGCTTTTTAGATGATCCAACGGATGTTGGCAATTTGATCTCTGGTTCCTCTGCCTTTTCCAAAACCAGCTTCAACATCTGGAAGTTCACGGTTCACATATTGTTGAAACCTGGCTTGGAGAATTTTGAGCATTACTTTGCTAGCATGTGAGTGCAATTATACAGTAGTTTGAGCATTCTTTGCCATTGTCTTTCTTAGTGATTGTAATGAAACCAGACCCTTTCCAGTCCTGTGGCCACTGCTGAGTTTTCCAAATTTGCTGGCATTTTGAGTGCAGCACTTTCACAGCTTCATCTTTTAGGATTTGAAATAGTTCAACTGGAATTCCATCTTTGTTCACAGTGATGCTTCCTAAAGCCCACTTGACTTAACATTCCAGGATGTCTGGCTCTAGGTGAGTGATCACACCATCGTGATTATCTGGGTCATGAAGATTTTTGTACAGTTCTTCTGTGTATTCTTGCCACCTCTTCTTAATATCTTATGTTTCAGTTAGGTCCACATCATTTCTGTCCTTTATTGAGCCCATCTTTGCATGAAATGTTCCCTTGGTATCTCTAATTTTCTTGAAGAGATCTCTAGTCTTTCCCATTCTATTTTTTTCCTTCTATTTCTTTTCATTGATCACTGAGGAAGTCTTTCTTATCTCTCCTTGCTATTCTTTGGAAATCTGTATTCAAATGCATATATCTTTGCTTTTCTCCTTTGCCTTTAGCTTCTCTTCTTTTTTCAGCTATTTGTAAGGCCTCTTCAGAGAACCATTTTGCCTTTTTGCATTTCTTTTTCTTGGGGCTGGTCTAGATCACTGCCTCCTATACAATGTCATGAACTTCTGTCCAAAATTCTTCACAAAGTCTATGAGATCTAATCCCTTGAATCTATTTGTCACTTCCACTGTATAATCACAGGGCATTTGATTTAGGTCATAGCTGAATGGTCTAGTGGTTTTCCCTACTTTCTTCAACTTAAGTCTAATTTTGCAACAAGGAGTTCGTCATCTGAGCCACAGTCATTGGATCCCTTACAAGGATTGAAATTTTAATTTGAAGTAATAATACTCATAATCTTTTTTAGAGGAAGGTTAATCAGAGGTCCATACTGACCCTATGATTTTATAAGTTTGCAACCAACCACTTGATTGTAATTCATATAGTCATGGTCTCACATGCCTTTAGACGTTGTTCTTTTATCTCTGCATTCTTAGTACCAGCACAAGGTAAACATTCAATGCTTTATGAGCAAATGAGAAAAACTACATCAAGTGAGTCTTATTTTATAAAATGCATTGCAATAGTAGCTGATGTGAATACTGCCTTGGGAAAATACACTTATGTAAAGAGGGGAATGGAGAGTGTGGAATCCCCAACTGTTCACATTTCTTAGCAGAGTATGCATTCTAGAGAGTATTTGTAAAAACAGACATGAAACTTTTAAAAAATTAGTTTTATTTTGTAAAAGTTATGTCCAAAACTGTGTTCAACAAGAGCTCAGGTTAAAGAATTGGTATTGTTTACACATAGCACTATTGTATAAATAGTGCTCTCAAAAGTGCAGCTTTATAGATTAATATGAACACAACTTGAATATTTCTGCAACTATTGATGCTTCTTTCCCTTTTTCCCTTTCAACCATGTTCATGCTCTCATCTTACAGTCGTTTTTATTTAATTTTCTTCTTTTGACTGCTATTTGTTTTCAGTTAAACTAGATGTAAGTAGGGGAATTAATATACCCCTTCTTTTCATTAGCTCTTATATTCACAGATGTCATTATGAGTCAAAATACTTATAAAATAAAAAGGAAAAAAAAAAAATACCAAAGTGTTGTTATCACCTGAATAAGATGAGAAGTCAATTATTTATCAAATTGCAAGCACATTTTTTAAGCTTGTTAGAGTTTAATAAGCTTATGTCTAAGTTTATTTTAGTGTTTATTTGTAATTGGTTTTCTTCAAAGAATCATCATTTGGTATTAGTTCCTATTTTCCATTCAGCTTGAGGAAGTATTCTTAAAATGGCAGTTAGTGTTCAGCTTACTTCAGATTCACTAACCCTTTGAATAATTAACTACGACCTTGGATTTTGTAACCATTTTTCAAATGCCTTTAAAAAAATCACTTATGTGTTACAAAATATTTAATTACAATGAGTTCATACACCATTCTCTTGTAATCTTGAGATGGAATCTCAATCTAGAGATAGAAGGAGTTTATATTATTCTATCTCAATTTTGTCCAGGGTTTCTGTTTCTCCAACTATCTTTTAAAACTTTAGTCCTTAGTATTTTATTCTCAATCCTCTAACCACCAGAGTGGTTTCCTTTACCCTTTCAACAAAATGAGATTTCATGAATTGGTGTAAAACTCTTCATATCTCAGTAAGATGGCAGTTCTTTCCTTTAGGTTTTTTTTTTTTTTTTTTTTTTTTTAATATTTACACACACGCACACACACATACACACACACACACACCCAATATGTAGCTTTCCCAGGATGGGGAAAAAGAAGGAATTGAATAGGAAGAGCATAAACATTAGAATGAACACTCCCGAAAGGTGAGTCAAGTAGAACTGAGTGCAGTGTAATTCAAAGGACTCAGAGAACAAAAGCCAGTGGAGCAGAAGAGATGAGTCTCTGCATCAGAGACTAATTCCAAATGTGTCCAGGAAGTCTAAGTCCAGTGCCTACCTGTTATTGCTTTTGTTCCTACTGCTGCTCCTCCTGACCTTGGGACTAGTGGCTAGGGTCAAAGACTTCCCTGAAGGGGATTGAGTAGGTCCCTAAAAGAATAAGTTCAAAGCCATACACCAGAAATTAAGTCCCTTTCTCACATTTAAAATAAAGTACCTGAAAAAGTTTTTGTAATAAACAGAAGCAAACTGAATCATTCCAAGTGATGCTGAAATAAGAGCAAGCATTACCCACTTTAACAAGACATCAGTTCAGTTCAGTTCAGTCACTCAGTCGTGACTGACTCTTTGCGACCCCATGAATCGCAGCACGCCAGGCCTCCCTGTCCGTCACCAACTTCCAGAGTTCACCCAAACTCATGTCCATTGAGTCGGTGATGCCATCCAGCCATCTCATCCTCTGTCGTCCCCTTCTCCTCCTGCCCCCAATCCCTCCCAATATCAGTCTTTTCCAATGAGTCAACTCTTCTCATGAGGTGGCCAAAGTATTGGGGTTTCAGCTTCAGCATCAGTCCTTCCAATGAATACCCAGGACTGATCTCCTTTAGAACAGACTGGTTGGATTTCCTTGCAGTCCAAGGGACTCTCAAGAGTCTTCTCCAACACCACAGTTCAAAAGCATCAATTCTTTCATGCTCAGCTTTCTTCACAGTCCAACTCTCACATTCATACATGACTACTGGAAAAACCATAGCCTTGACTAGATGGACCTTAATAAGACATAGGTACAGACATTTAGAATACACCTTGTTTTCCCCCAAAGTCTAGACTTTCAATTTTAGTTTTTAATAATTTCATAATTTTCAGATGATTTCAATGAATTTTCAATGGAGTCATCACCAAACCTGTTGGTTTAGAGATCATGCTTTTTGAATAACTATAATATATTACGCTCTTTTGAACCTATTGCCTTCCTAAGTATTTAACGTGTTCATTTCTTTGAAATGTTCTGTGTATGAGTGATTTATCCTACTTATCAGGGTTAATGTTGAGAATAATTATGCCTATGTATATTTATATATTTTGTATATTCTATACTTGGCTTCCCAGTTTGCTCAGTGGTAAAGAATCCACTTGCCAATGCAGAAGACTCAGAGATGTGAGTTTAATCCCTGGGTTGGGAAGACCCCTGGAGAAGGGAATGGCAACCCACTCCAGCATTCTTGCCCAGGAAATCCCAAGGACAGAGGAGCCTGGTGAGCTATAGTCAATGGGGTTGCAAAAGAGTCAGACACAATTTAGCCACTAAACAAGAACAATAAATACTCTGTAATTGAAGCTTAAATCCTTTGACAACAGAGGCCACATCTATAAACCATTTTAGTTTTGTAAATATAAAGTGATGGTCTACTTGCTAACCTTTGACAAATCCTAAACTTGGGGAATAACCCTACTATACATACTTAAATATGTGTTAATTAATAGGTTTAATCATGTCACAATTGAGGGCAGCATGAAGTTCTAAAATAATTATTATGTAGATTCACACTCTATTATCCCTACCTTTCCAACTCCTGCCTGAATCTATTTTAAAAAATAATAACTTTTGTGGAATTTCTCCTTTACATTAAAATAGATATCACATTTCTTATTAAAATGTTCAACCATAATTCTATAGATATTTTTACATAAAATCAAAACTAAATTTCAATTATATTCAATTACAAAATTTTAGGTGCTTCCCTGGTGGTTCAGACGTTAAAGAATCTGCTTGCAATATGGGAAGTGTCTCCATAGGGCTATGCTGCTTTTAATAAGTACTAACTTGTTAAAGATGATGTTTAATACTAACAAAGATTCCTACTCCCTTTGGTTCCTTCAAAGTAGTCCAAATGCAAAAGCACTGTCTCCACCTGAGTCTGGCATTAATTCTATCTCTGGATATTTAGTAATATGTGCAGTTTTCTCAGATATAAAAGCGTTTTCTACATATCTGGCTTCATATTTCTACACATTCTTTTCTTATTCTGATATGAGAAAATGAAGGAAAAAGGCACAAAGGGAAAATTCTTGTTGAGGGAAAATGCCTTAATCCTATAAATGAGAGAAATGTATTTTAAAAGGTCTTTGAAATTTGAGAAGAAGAAAATGAAATACAATCTTTTAAACTTTTCCATTAACTTATCCATACATTCCCTACTTCCTGGAGTCTACAGTGCTTCCTGTTTATGATGTGAGCAACTAATTAAGTAGAAGAGGATATCAAGTGAGTAGTCTAAAAGAGAGATTGTGTAATACGAATAATAGTTGTTTGTAATCCTAAAGTTAAATTTACTAAGTCTTAGAAATACATTATAAAATCCTAGGGGTTTATTTTACTTAATCTCCTGTTAGCCTTGGGTAAAGGACTTGTTGGGCCTTCCCAGGTGGCTCAGTGTTAAAGACTCCACCTGGCAATGCAGGAGCTGCAGGTTTGACCCCTGGATCAGGAAGATCCCATGGAGAAGGAATTGGCAACCCATTCCAGTATTCTTGCTTAGAGAATTCCATGGATGGAGAGCCTGGTGGTCTATAGTCCATGGGGTCTCAAAGAGTCATACACAACTGAGCAACTGAGAATGCATGCGAGGACTTGTTATTATTAATGGCAGCAGCTGTTGTAAATCCAAACCCAAGCAAGTTCTATAGGATACTTAATTTGTAATTCATAGTCCTGGCTTCTTTCATAAGAAGGAGATTTTTTCCTTTTTCTTTTCCCTGCAGGGCAAATTTAAAATTCTTAGTGTTAAATTATCTCTGCTGCAGAAAGGGAGGAGTGAGGGAAATGAGCTTCACTAAGTAAATACCTGACATGATGAAGCTCGTTTTCTTATGAATTATGCCAAAGGAATAGAAATAATTAACTTAGAACAAACATATGCCCAAAAAAGCAATGATTTCTGCAAAATTGCTATGGCAAGATAACCACTCTTCACATTACACAGAAAGAATAGAAAAATGAGTAGAGACATTTTACAAATATTTTTACTTAGGAAACAAAGAATCAAATAAAATATACTTAATATGAGAGGAAAACACTATTTAAAATAGAAAGCTACATATGCTTGTTTGGTATAAAAAAAAAAAAAAAAAAAACCTAAAAGAAGGAATTTCAATTTTAATGAGACACAAAGGATTTTATTTTTCCACTAAAGAGCTAGGTGTTATTCTCCAAAACACATTCTTTTCTCTGTGTTAATTTTGTCATGTGACACATATTGAATTAAATGATACTTGAAGTCCTATTCAAGTCTAAAAGTTTATAATTTATGGAAATATTTGTATATTTGATATACTTACATATATATCAGTTCAGATTAGTCGTTCAGTCATGTCCGACTCATTGTGACCCCATGGACTACAACACACCAGGCCCCCCTGTCCATGACCAACTCCCAGAGTTTACACAAACTCATGCCATTGAGATGGTGATGCCATCCAACCATGTTATGTTCATTCATCCCCTTCTCCTCCTCCTGCCTTCATAGTTCCTAGCATCAGGGACTTTCCAATGAGTCAGTTTTTTGCATCAGATGCCCAAAGTATTGGAGTTTCAGGTTCAACATCAGTCCTTCCAAAGAATATGAGGACTGATTTCCTTTAGGTTTGACTGGTTGGATTTCCTTGGAGTCCAAGGGGCTATCAAGACTCTTCTCCAACACCACAGTTCAAAAGTTGTCGTTTCTACTGTCTCCCCATCTATTTTTCATGAAGTAATGGAACCAGAATGCTCAAACTACCACACAATTGCACTCATCTCACACCCTAGTAAAGTAATGCTCCAAATTCTCCAAGCCAGGATTCAGCAATACGTGAACCGTGAACTTCCTCATGTTCAAGCTGGTTTTAGAAAAGGCAGAGGAACCAGAGATCAAATTGCCAACATCCGCTGGATCATGGAAAAAGGAAGATAGTTCCAGAAAAACATCTATTTCTGCTTTATTGACTATGCCAAAGCCTTTAACTGTGTGGATCACAACAAACTGTGGAAAATTCTTCAAGAGAAGGGAATACCAGACCAGCTGACCTGCTTCTTGAGAAACCTATATGCAGGTCAGGAAGCAACAGTTAGAACTGGACATGGAACAACAGACTGGTTCCAAATAGGAAAAGGAGTACGTCAAGGCTGTATATTGTCACCCTGCTTATTTAACTTATATGCAGAGTACATCATGAGAAACACTGGACTGGAAGAAGCACAAGCTGGAATCAAGACTGCCAGGAGAAATATCAATAACCTCAGATATGCAGATGACACCACTCTTATGGCAGAAAGTGAAGAGGAACTCAAAAGCCTCTTGATGAAAGTGAAAGAGGAGAGTGAAAAAGTTGGCTTCAAGCTCAACATTCAGAAAATGAAGATCATGGCATCTGGTCCCATGACCTCATGGGAAATAGATGGGGAAACAGTGGAAACAGTGTCAGACTTTATTTTTTTGGCTCCAAAATCACTGCAGATGGTGACTGCAGCCATGAAATTAAAAGACGCTTACTCCTTGGAAGGAAAGTTATGACCAAACTAGATAGCATACTGAAAAGCAAAGACATTATTTTGCCAACAAGGGTCCATCTAGTCGAGGCTATGGTTTTTCCAGTGGTCATGTATGGATGTGAGAGTTGGACTGTGAAGAAAGCTGAGCGCCAAAGAATTGATGCTTTTGAACTGTGGTGTTGGAGAAGACTCTTGAGAGTCCCTTGGACTGCAAGGAGATCCAACCAGTCCATTCTGAAGGAGATCAGCCCTGGGATTTCTTTGGAAGGAATGATGCTAAAGCTGAAACTCCAGTACTTTGGCCACCTCATGCAAAGGGTTGCCTCATTGGAAAAGAATCTGATGCTGGGAGGAGGGATTGGGGGCAGGAGGAGAAGGGGACGAAGGAGGATGAGATGGCTGGATGGCATCACTGACTCGATGGACGTGAGTCTGAGTGAACTCCAGTAGTTGGTGATGGACAGGGAGGCCTGGCGTGCTGCGATTCATGGGGTTGCAAAGAGTCAGACACGACTGAGCAACTGAACTGAACTGAACTGATGGGACCAGATGCCTTGATCTTAGTGTTCTGAATGTTGAGCTTTAAGCCAACGTTTTCACTCTCCTCTTTCACTTTCATCAAGAGGCTCTTTATCTCTTGTTCAACATCTACCATAAGGGTGGTGTCATCTGCATATATGAAGTTATTGATATTTCTCCCAGAAATCTTGATTCCAGCTGGTGGTTATTCCAGCCCAGCGTTTCTCATGATGTACTCTGCATATAAGTTAAATGAGCAGGGTGACAATATACAGCCTTGATGTACTCCTTTTCCTATTTGGAACCAGTCTGTTGTTCCATGTCCAGTTCTAACTGTTGCTTCCTGACCTGCATATAGGTTTCTCAAGAAGCAGGTCAACTGGTCTGGTATTCCCATCTCTTGAAGAATTTTCCACAGTTTGTTGTGATCCACACAGTCAAAGGCTTTAGCATAGTCAATAAAGCAGAAATAGATGTTTTTCTGGAACTCTCTTGCTTTTTTGATGATCCAATGGATGTTGGCAATTTGATTTCTGGTTCCTCTGCCTTTTCAAAAACCAGCTTCAACATCTGGAAGTTCACGGTTCACATACTGTTGAAGCTTGGCTTGGAGAATTTTGTGCATTATTTTACTAGTGTGTGAGATGAGTGCAATTGTGCATTAGTTTGAACATTCTTTGGCATTGCCTTTCTTAGTGATTGGAATGAAAACTGTTCTTTTCCAGTCCTGTGGCCATTTCTGAGTTTTCCAAATTTGCTGGCATATTGATTGCAGCACTTTCACAGCTTCATCTTTTAGGATTTGTAATAGCTCACCTGGAATTTCATCACCTCCACTAGCTTTGTTCATAGTGATGCTTCTTAAGGCCTTCTTGACTTCAGATTCCAGGATGTCTGGCTCTAGGTGAGTGATCACACCATTGTAATTATCTAGATCATGAAAATCTTTTTTTGTACAGTTTTTCTGAGTATTCTTGCTACCTCTTCTTAATATCTTCTGCTTCTGTTATGTCCATACCATTTCTGTCCCTTTTTAACCCATCTTTGCGTGAAATGTTCCCTTGGTATCTCTAATTTTCTTGAGGAGATCTCTAGTCTTTCCCACTCTGTTTTTTTTTTTTTTCTCTATTTCTTTGCATTGATCGCTGAGGAAGGCGATCTCTCCTTGCTATTCTTTGGAAATCTGCATTCAAATGGGTGTATCTTTCCTTTTCTCCTTTGCTTTTTGCTCTCTTCTTTTCACAGCTATTTGTAAGGCCTCCTCATACAGCCATTTTGCTTTTGCTTTTCTTTTTCTTGGGGATGGTCTTGATCCCTGTCTCCTATATAATGTCACAAACTTCCATCCACAGTTTAACTCTATCAGGTCTAATCCCTGAATCTATTTCTCACTTTCACTGTACGATTGTAGGGGATTTGATTTAGATCATCCCTGAATGTTCTAGTGGGTTTCCCTACTTTCTTCAATATAAGTCTGAATTTGCCAATAAGGAGTTCATGATCTGAGCCACAGTCAGCTCCCAGTCTTGTTTTTGCTGACTCTATAGAGCTTCTGTATAGAAGCTGTATAGAGCAGTGTAGAGCTTCTCCATCTTTGGATATAAAGGTTATAATCAATCTGATTTTGGTATTGACCACCTGGTGATGTCCATGTGTAGGTGTTTCCTTGTTTTGGAAAAAGGTGTTTGCTATGACCCCCTATGATAAACCCCTCAACAAAGGTCAGGAGTGGTGCCTGTGCTTCTCTGGAGCAGCCCTGAGGAGATACCCCACGTCGAATGTCAGAGAATTCCCAGCAAGTTGGTATGCCCTGGAGCAGTTGTGAGGAATTAACCCACATCCAAGGCCAAAGGAGAAGCCCAGCAAGATGGTAGGAGAGGTGAATTCACATTTATAATCAAACCCCATTTCCGCCAGAGATGCTCAGAGGGCTCAAACAAACCTTGTGTGAACCAGGACCCAGGGACCTCACAGAGACTGAGACAGAACTGTGTTTGAGTGTCTCCTGTGGAGGTATGGGTCAGCAGTGGACTGCCATAGGGACAGGGACTCTGGGTGCAGCAGACTTGGTATCAAATAAGCCCTCTTGGAGGAGGTCGCCATTAACCCCATAATAGAGCTGCCAGAACTTACACAGGACTGGGAAATAGACTCTTGGAGGGCACAAACAGAGCCTGTGTGCACCAGGACCCAGGAGAAAGGAGCAGTAACCCCACAAGAGACTGACCCAGACTTGCCCTGGAGTGTCTAGGAGATTCCAGTGGAGGCGGGGGTCAGTGGTGGCCTGCTGCAGGGTTGGGGCAGTGAGTATAGCAGTGCATTCATGGGATATTTCAAAGGAGGTCGCCATTATCTTCATAACCTCCACCATAGTTTGGCACCAGGTAAACAGCAGGCAGGGAACACACCTCCACCCATCAACAGAAAATTGGATTAAAGGTTTACTGAGCATGGCCCTGCCCATCAGAACAAGAATCAATTTCCCCTTCAGTCAGTCTCTCCCTTCAGGAAGGTTCCATAAACCTCTTATCCTTCTCCATCAGAGAGCAGACAGACTGAAAACCGCAGTCACAGAAAACTGACCAATCTGATCACACGGACCACAGCCTTGTCTAACTCAATGAAACTATAAACCATGTCATGTAGGGCCACCCAAGACTGACTGGATATGGTGGAGAATTCTGACAAAATGTGGTCCACTGGAGAATGGAATGGCAAACCACTTCAGTATTCTTGCCTTGAGAACCCCATGAACAGTATGAAAAGGTAAAAAAGATAGGACACTGAAAGATGAACTCCCTGGGTTGGTGGGTGCCCCGTATGCTACTGGAAATCAGTGCAGAAATAACTCCAAAAAGAATGAAGAGATGGAGCCAAAGGAAAAAAAAAAAAAAAAAACTACCCAGTTTTGGATGTGACTGGTAATAGAAGCAAAATCTGATGCTGTAAAGAGCAATATTACATAGGAAACTGGAATGTTAGGTCCATGAATCAAGGCAAATTGGAAGTGGTCAAACAGGAGATGGCAAGATTGAACATTGACATGTTGGGAATTGGTGAACTAAAATGGACTAAAACGGGTGAATTTAACTCAAATGGCCATTATATCTACTGCGGGCAAGAATCCCTTAGAAGAAATGGAGTAGCCATCATGGTCAGCAAAAGAGTCTGAAATGAAGTTCTTGGATGCATCTCAAAAATGACAGAATCATCTCTGTTCGATTCCAAGGCAAACCATTCAATATCACGGTAATCCAAGTCTATGCCCTGACCAGTAATGCTGAAGAAGCTGAAGTTGAACAGTTCTATGAAGACCTACAAGACCTTCTAGAACTAATACCCAAAAAAGATGTCCTTTTCATTATTGGGGACTAGAATGCAAAAATAGGAGTCAAGAAACACCTGGAGTAACAGGCAAATTTGGCCTTGGAGTACAGAATGAAGCAGGGCAAAGGCTAATAGATTTTTACCAAAAGAATGCACTGATCATTCACATATATATAATATTTTTAAATTGTTAATTGTAAAAAGTCAGTGTGTGCTCAGTCACATCCAACTCTCTGTGACCCCATGGACTGTAGCCACCAGGCTCCTCTGTCCACGGAATTTTCCAGGCAAGAGGGTTTTTTCCACTGAAGAGGGTTGCCATTTCCTACCAAGGAGGATCTTTCAAACCCAGGGATCAAATCCACGTGTCCCACATTAGCAGGCTTGTATTTTTGCCACTGCACCATCTGAGAAGCCCATCTGTGAGACCCCCTAGATGGCAGCCCACCAGGCTCCCCTGTCCCTGGGATTCTCCAGGCAAGAACAGTGGAGTGGGTTGCCATTTTCCTTCTCCAATGCATGAAAGTGAAAAGTGAAAGTGAAGTTGCTCAGTCGTGTCTGACTCTTAGCGACGCCATGGACTGCAGCCTACCAGGCTCCTCCGCCCATGGGATTTTCCAGGCAAGAGTACTGGAGTGGGCTGCCATTGCCTTCTCCAATAGTAAAAAGTAGGTAACATAAAATTTACCTTCTTAATCATTTTTTAAGTGTGCAATTCAGTAATAAGTATATTCACATTTTTGTGTAACCAGTCTCCAGAATTTTCACATCTTGCAAAACTGAACTCTATACCAATTAAATAACATCTCCCCAACTTCTCCTTACCTTAAGCCACTGGGAACCAATATTTTACTTTCTATTCCCATGAATTTCACTATTTAAGATACCTTATATAAGTCAAATCATGCAGCATTTATCTATTTCTGATTGGTTTATATAACTTAGCATAATGTCCTCAATGTTCACCCACGTTGCAGAATGTGATGCAATTGCCTTCCTTTTTAAAGGGTGAATAATATTCCATTTATGTGTATACAACATTTTTGTTTCCTGTTTACCTGATCATGGACATTTGGCTTGCTTCTACCCTCTGGCTATTGTAAATAAATCTACTATGAATCAGATCAGATCAGATCAGTCACTCAGTCGTGTCCGACTCTTTGCGACCCCATCTCTTCTAGATCCTGCTTTCAATTATTTTGGATATATACCTAGAAGTGATTGTTGTTAGTCACTCAGTCATGTCTGACTCTGCAATCCCAGAAACTATAGCCTGCCAGGCTCCTCTTTCCATGAAATTCTCCAGGCAAGAATACTGGAGTGGGTAGCCAATTCTTTATCCAGGGGAATTTCCCAATCCAGTGATTGAACCAGTGTCTCCTGCATTGCAGATGGACTCTTTACCATTTGAGCTACCAGGGAGGTTAAGATTGTTAGGTATGTGGAAATTTTAATTTTTATTTTTTTTGATGAACTATCAAATATTTTTTACATAGTATATACATTATCTGCTTCAAAATTATATTTAATTTATTGTACTTATATATGTATTGCAGTTTTATTTCTTTATAACTCATGGCTCAGTCACTAATGGAGAGAGAGCAGGGCCTGTACATTCTAGGATAAGTGATTCAAAGATTTTCTGTTCCTTAATTATTTGGAAGTTTTGGTATTGTCAATAGAAAAATCTGAGGAGTATGTTCTTTTTACTTGGAGTTGCTATTGTGTTTCTAAAATTCTCTCCAGGGACAAACTTGCATGCCAGAGTCCTCTGGGAAGCTTCAGCTAAATTAATCTGCTGACTAAAATCTGGAAAAGAATGTGTGTGTCTAAAGCCCACGTTCCAGAAGGAATATGGATTAAAAGGGATATCGCCTTCCATTTATTTTTCTGCTATAAATATTAAGAATAAGTAATGTGTATAGCTATTGAAAATCATATGGAGAGATCAGTTCAGTTCAGTTTAGTCACTCAGTCGTGTCCGACTCTTTGTGACCCCATGGACCGCAGCATGGCAGGCTTCCCTGTCCATCACCAAATCCCAGAGTTTACCCAAATTCACATCCATTCAGTCAATGATTCCATCCAACCATCTCATCCTCTGTCATCCCCTTCTCCTCCTGCCTTCAGTCTTACCCAGAATCAGGGTCTTTTCAAATGAGTCAGCTCTTCGCATCAGGTGGCCAAAGTATTGGAGTTTCAGCTTCAACATCAGTCTTTTCAATGAACACTCAGGACTGATATCCTTTAGGATGGACTGATTGGATCTCCTTTCAGTCCAAGGGATAGAGGCTATGAAAAATGATGTACAATAGCAAGTTTATAAGTCATTTAACTTTTTCAGTGTTCGCTCATTTTATAATTTTATTTAAGTACTATATGGACAGGTGGACAAAAGTAAACATTCCCAGAAGTTTTTATGTACTTATATATTCAACCCATCAAAAACTATTAAGTACAAACTTCCAGTTACAAAATAAATGAGAGGGATTTACAGAGTGAGGAATAAAATAATTCATGGTAATATATCCCAGGCATTGCTTTAAAATGAGGAACTAGAAAATAACATCTAACTAAAGAAGACAGGAAAGACAAAAGAGTACAACAGGGGTTATGATGACAGAGAATTGCTCAGATTTCCATGATTTCATAGACTAAGACCAGGTAATTGAAGGCTTTTTTGTATGATGGTAATTAATCTGAAGTCTATAGTTTTAATTAAGGGTATTTTACACTCAGGTTTATGGAAAGATCATTCTGGAAGTTCTTGGACATTAGATGACAATGAGGCAAAACAGAAGCAGACATGCCGGTTTAGAAGCCACTACAGTAATGTGGTAAGAAGTGATGACAGATTCAGGGTGGAAATGAAAGAACAAACATCAAATATACTTATGTGACCAAAATGGACATAAATGGTTATCATTATGGATGAGGAGCATAGTAAGATGAATCAAACACATTTTATAAATCTTTCTGAACTTTGAGAAATAGGCTTCTGATTTTCTGTGTCCAAGGTTCCGCAGTTCCTAGTCTGTATTATTAAACGTGTTTTGCTCAGTTGCTCAGTCATGTCTGACTGTGTGATAGCCTGTGGCCCACCAGGCTCTGTCCATGGAATTCCCAGGCAAGAATACTGAAGTCAGTTACCATTTCCTACTCTAGAGGATCTTCTGACTCAGGGATTGAACTTCCGTATCCTGTGTCTCTTGCATTGGCAGGCAGATTCTTTACTACTACACCACCTGGGAAGCCTATTATTAAATTTACTTATCACCGAACTCATTTCTATTTATAGACCCAATCTCCCAGTAAGAATGAGTCTCTGCAGGGCAAGATGGCAGTGTATAAAACAACTTATAGCATAAGTGTTGGTGGATGGTATTGTTCTCATTACAAATAACCACCACTTCTTAAATTCTAAAACAAAATGAGCCCTTTCATTTCTCCTTCTATTATACTTTTCTGTGACCTCTAACATTACTGGTAATTCCCATCTTGATTTTCTGTTTCTTATCTCAGTGTCTGCAACATAGTAGTTATCCAATTATATGCATCTCTTCACCCCACCTATCTTTCAAAATGCCATCTTCCCTCCCTCTTTGCCAGGACTCATAATTTCACTTGGTCTCCTATATCTTCTGTTTAAACCTGGTTGATTCCAAGTTTCTGTTCTTGATCCTCTTGTTTTAGTGCTTTGTTTTCCCTTGTGTAATTTCATGCCTACTCTCATCATTTTCTATTATTAGCCATAAACCAATGGTTTTCATTTTAGTAGTCTAATAACATTTCAAATTAGTGTGTATTTATAATAAATGAATTCTGAAAGCCAATATCCCAAATACTACTTATGCTCATTGCATGTGACCATTAGCAAATGGCTCTTTCTCTGCTGGGTCATATGGAATGTACCATAGGAATTGATTTTATTATTTTTTCAGATGGGATTATCTCTAAAACCCAATTTTCCTGCTCAGTGCATACACTGAAACTGACTCTCATATGCATCAAAACTATACCACTTCTATGCTTCATCATCTGAATAGAAACAATTATTCATTTTGGGAGAGATCCTATCTTTGTTCCCTTTGTGTTCAAGGCCATAACTTTGGTAAAAAGAAACTTGCTACATTACATATTCAACTGGGATCACAGCCCTGAACAAGTTAGGTGTCTTGTTCAGTGATGAGGAAATAAGACCCTTAAAATTATATTAAATAAAATATCTTTCTGTTATATTTTTTCTGCTGATATTAATTTTCCTTGAGTTTCATAGAAATAATTTAAATGTATTTAACACAATCATCACAAAGTTTTAAAAGACAAACAGTGTACTGCTTGATAGTACTCTAATTAGTTCTGCCTTTGTTTTGTTTCAAAAAACGATAAGAGAATCCACCAAATGTTCAGTGAGCTACACATGTAACTACAGTGATTCCTTGTCTTATTCCTTCAATATTAAAATGCTGTATCAGCCTCCTTGTTCCTAATTTTGTTTATCTTTCTTTGATATCTTTTTTTTATTTTTTATTTTCAATTGAACTTGCCAAACATTTATTATCTTATCCAATTTCAGCATTTGGTTTTATTTATTCATCCAACTCAGTGTGCATTTTTATTTAACTTAGTTAACTTCTATTATCTTCTCTACTAAGTTCTCTGACTCTATGAGCCAATGTTTTAAGTGCTATCATGATACAAACACATTAAATTGTTATTAGTTTTATGAAGAAGATACTATTATAATTCCATTTAAAAAGATGAAGAAACTGAGGGAAAGCTAGTTAAATACATTTCCCAATGTTTTACAGCTGGTGGGTGGCAAAGCCTGAACTCAAAATCAAGGTAACCTGACTCTGGAAGCCAATCTTAACCATAATGCTAGGCTGTTTCCTTTGTATTAAGTTTGGATTTCTATTTTCATGCCTAACTCTAACTTTTAGAGATAAATGTTTATTTCAATTACAAATACAATTTCTCATTTTACAGAGTGCTTTTAAGGCAATATATTTTCTTCTGAACATCTCTTTGGCTACATCCAACATGATTTGGCAGGTTGCTCCCAGTGTCCTCATTTATTACTTTCTTCTTTGCTCTTTTTTAAGAGCAGTTTTGAAAGTTTTGAATTTAATGATGCAGTATTTTTAATGTGATGGGGGTGTTTTTAAAAAGGTTTAATTTTTTTAGATCAGTTTTAGATTCACAGCAAAAAAAAAAAAAAAGGTGGTGGGGGAAGCTATGTATATGTGGCTCCCTACTGCCATGCATACATAGCCTCCCCCATTATTAACATTTCCCACCAGAGTTGTGCATTTGCTGCAACTGATGAAGTAACACTGACATACATGATCACTTTGGAAATCTATTGTTTACCTTAATGTTCACTCTCGATGTTGTACATTCTATGCATTCAGACAAGTATATAGTGGTATGTATCGTTTGCCAACAAAGGTCTATATAGTCAAAGCTATGGTTTTTCCAGTAGTCAGGTATGGATGTGAGAGTTGGGCCATAAAGAAGGCTGAGCACCAAAGAATTAATGCTTTCAAACTATGGTGCTGGAGAAGACTCTTGCAATCTCTAGGACAGCAAGGAGATCAAACCAATCAATCCTAAAGGAAACCAACCCTGAATATTCATTAGAAGGACTGATGCTAACTCCAACGCTGTGGACACCTGACGGAAAGAGCCGAATGATTAGAAAAGACCCTGACACTGGGAAAGTTTGAGGGCAAGAGGAGAAGAGGGTGACAGAGGATGACATGGTTGGGTGGCATCACTGACTCAATGGACGTAAGTTTGAGCAAACTCTGGGAGATAGTGAAGGACAGGGAAGCCTGGCATGCTCATTGGGTCACAAAGAGTCAGACATGACTTAGTGACTGAACAGTATCAGCAAAGTTTCTCTCTCAATGTTGTACATCGTATGAGCTTGGACAATATATAGTGATCTATATCCATAATTATAATATACAGTATTTTCACTGTCCTAAAAATTTTCTGTACTCAGCTTATTCTTCCTTCTGTCCCCAAGCCAACCTCTTATAACCACTGATCTTTCTACTGTCTTTATAATTCTGTCTTTTCTAGAATGTCATATAGTACATAGATTCTCTAGATTGGTATCTTTCACACTGTGATAAGCATTTAACTTTCCTATCTTTCCATGCTATAGTAGCACATTTTTTGTTTAACATCAAAAAATTTCCATTGTCTGGGTATTCACCTACTGAAGGACATCTTGGTCACTTCCAAGTTCTGGGAAATATGCATAAAGCTGCTTATAAATGTCCTTGTGAAGGATTCTGTGTAGATACCTTTTAAATTTCTAATGTAATTTTACTAGCAAATACATCAAACATAGAGAACAGAAAACAATTTTAAACACCTATATAGCCACCATGCATATTTAATAAATGTGAGTATTTGTCACATCTTTTTTCAGAAAAAGAGTTTTAAATAAAAGTTGTAAAAATGATTGAAATACTATTTTTATCCTATTCTGATACCATTGTCCTTCTTTTCCTAGAGATAACCATTATTCTTGCTGAAGGGTTTACACTTTTTCATATACTTGAGCATTGATAATATTGTATATTTTTGTGCTTTTTTAAGTTATTCCACAGAGCCAAGTGTAACTTGCTTTTTCAACCCATTACTATGTCTCAGTATTTTTATGTTGAGCATTACTACATGTAATTAATAACTAAACATTTTTTCTCCATAGGTTTGCTATTGAAAAACAACCCTATTGAGGATATCCTGGTGCTTGTATTCATGCTCACAGGTATAAGATTTCCTCTAAGGCATGTCTTTAATGGAATTGCTGAATGGTACAGTACCTGTATCTACTGGTTTACTATTTTGCAAGCTCTCAAGAGTGATTGTAACAATTTACTTTCTCACCATTTGTATACAAAATGTCTTTTTTCTGCAAACCCATTCTTAGGACTGTTCACTTTTTAAATTTCCTTCACCTTACAAATGATAGGTTTTGTTTTGTTTTGCTTTTTTCACTTTATAAAATATTTCTCTGATAACTAATAATTCTAAACATCATATATTTATGGTCATTCTGGCTTTCTCTTTTTGGAAAACTTTTTCTAGACTTTTGCTTATGTTTAACTTTTCTTCTTCCTTTTAGTTTTCTAAAAGGTTCATAAAAGTTACTTAAACATTCAAGATTCCAAATCTTTGCATTGGTGTGTTGGTCGTTCTGAATTGTATTTGGTCAGCTTGTTTCTGGAACGCAATTCATATCATGGAGTGTCTCTACCACAGCAGAGAAATGGGATGCGTTGTCAAGCAGGTGTTCTTGGCAATTTGTCTCCTAAAGTTCAGACGAGGCAGGATTTTATCACTCTTGGTGTTCTCTAAGCCAGTGAGGATTTCGAATGATTTGGCTGCTCAGTACAGCAAAGGGAGAGGTTGACCTGTCAGTCTCCTTTTGATCATTAGCTTCAGGCTTTCAGAACTCCCATAATTGGCTCCCTGTGCTCTAACTCAATGAAAGTTCTCTTCTGGGCTAGGTTTGGTCTCTGGCTTCCTCGACTCCTCAATTTAACATTTTTTCATATTTCAGGAAATTTCCAAATGTCTGGTCTTCTGCTATCATCTCTTCTTGATTTCTAATACTGTTACAGATGTAATCTTTAATTCCATATCATTTCTTTCACTTTTAGAGGTTTAAACCAGAAGAAAATTAAAGACATACATTAATTTGCTTTTTTGGTTCATTATCCATACATTTAATTTTAAAAAGTATATTTTAGCGTAGTTTTATGTTCACAGTAAAATTAAGAGGAAGTTAGAGAAACTTTCCTTTTACAACTTACCCCCCTCCACATGCCCAGTCTCACCCACTATCAGTGGTCCCCAGGGACATACGTTTGTTACAACTGATGAAGTAAACATTGATACATCATCAGTTCAGTTCAGTTCAGTCGCTCAGTCGTGTCTGACTCTTTGCGACCCCATGAATTGCAGCACGCCAGGCCTCCCTGTCCATCACCAACTCCTGGACTTCACTCAGACTCACGTCCATCGAGTCAGTGATGCGATCCAGCCTTTCTCATCCTCTATATTCCCCTTCTCCTCCTGCCCCCAATCCCTCCCAGCATCAGGCTCTTTTCCAATGAGTCAACTCTTTGCAGGAGGTGGCCAAAGTACTGGAGTTTCAGCCTCAGCATCAGTCCTTCCAAAGAACACCTAGGACTGATCTCCTTTAGGATGGACTGGTTGGATCTCCTTGCAGTCCAAGGGACTCTCAAGAGTCTTCTCCAACACCACAGTTCAAAAGCATCAATTCTTCGGCGCTCAGCCCTCTTCACAGTCCAACTCTCACATCCATACATGACCACTGGAAAAACCATAGCCTTGACTAGACGGACCTTTGTTGGCAAAGTAATGTCTCCGCTTTTGAATATGCTATCTAGGTTGGTCATAACTTTCCTTCCAAGGAGTAAGTGTCTTTTAATTTCATGGCTGCAATCACCATCTGCAGTGATTTTGGAGTCCAAAAAAAATAAAGTCTGACACTGTTTCCACTGTTTCCCCAACTATTTCCTATGAAGTGATGGGACCAGATGCCATGATCTTCATTTTCTAAATGTTGAGCTTTAAGCCAACTTTTTCAACTCTCCTCTTTCACTTTCATCAAGAGGCTTTTTAGTTCCTCTTCACTTTCTGCCATAAGAGTGGTGTCATCTCCATATCTGAGGTTATTGATATTTCTCCCGGCAATCTTGATTCCAGCTGTGCTTCTTCCAGACCAGTGTTTCTCATGATGTACTCTGCATATACATTAAAGAAGCAGGGTGACAATATATAGCCTTGATGTACTCCTTTTCCTATTTGGAACCAGTCTGTTGTTCCATGTCCAGTTCTAACTGTTGCTTCCTGACCTGCACATAGGCTTCTCAAGAGGCAGGTCAGGTTGTCTGGTATTCCCATCTCTTGAAGAATTTTCCACAGTTTGTTGTGATCCACACAGTCAAAGGCTTTGGCATCATAATCATCCAAAATCCATGGTTTACCTAGGGTTCATTCTTGGTGTTATACATTCTATGGGTTTGGACAAATGTATCCATCATTATAATTTAATACAGAGAATTTTCACTGACCTAAAAATCATCCATGTTCTGCCTTTTTATTTCTCCCATCCCATCCCAACCCCTGGAAACCATTGTTCCTTTTAGTGTCTCTATAGTTTTTCCTTGTCCACACATTTTTCAAATAGATGCTTTTCCTAAATCTGTCTATCTAAACTCTGACTTGCTAGCAATTGTGGAAAACCATACTGGTTGCTCCTCATTTTCTCAGATGACTTAAAAAAAAATAAGTAAATTAAACAAAAAACAAACCAGATATACCTAACTTCAATTATTGGAAATATCTCTGGAATTCTGATATTAAGATTGAAACTTAAATGTTAGCTAGCAGGTAGCAGCACCATGCAGTAACTGAGATCAAGATACATGAAATAGGGTATGAAAGTGAGAGAGTCAATTCCTAGGCAGATTGATAAGAAGTTCAGGGTCCCCACAGAGGAGAAAGGAGTCTGGAGCTCTCAAAGTGGTAATTGGGGGTCTGGAATTCTCAAGGAGGAGAAAAGGACAAATATTTTTTCCTCTGCATTCCTTCAGTTTAGTTCAGTTCAGTCACTCAGTCGTGTCCGACTCTGCAACCCCATGAACCGTATCACGCCAGGCCTCTCTGTCCATCACCAACTCCTGGAGTTCACCCAAACTCATGTGCATCGAGTTGGTGATGCCATCCAGCCATCTCATCCTCTGTCGTCCTCTTCTCCTCCTGTCCCCAGTCCCTCCCAGCATCAGGTTCTTTTCCAATGAGGCAACACTTCGCATGAGGTGGCCAAAGTATTGGAGTTTCAGCCTCAGCATCAGTCCTTCCAATGAACACCCAGGACTGGTCTCCTTTAGGATGGACTGGTTGGATCTCCTTGCAGTCCAAGGGACTCTCAAGAATCTTCTCCAGCATGACATTTCAAAAGCATTGATTCTTCGGCACTCAGCTTTCTTCATAGTCCAACTCTCACATCCATACATGACCACTGGAAAAACCATAGCCTTGACTAGATGGACCTTTGTTGGCAAAGTAATATCTCTGCATTCCTTAGTCTCAGTCGATTACACAACTCAATTTAAACTCTGTACTAGGGATTATACAACAACAATGTATCTGGCTGGAGGAGAGTTTCTCCCTCCTGAAAACCTTCTGACTAATCCTGATATTTTAGAATGTGTATTATGGGAGTGGGTTTGGAGGATCTTTCTACTGTTAAATTCTAATCTTGTTATCCTAAAATGTAAATTGTTGGAATAGGTCTGGTAAAATTTTCACAAACTTGAGACATTTTTTTGATTCATTGTAATAACTAATTAAAAGGTATATAACTCCATTGCTAACACTAGCAAGGGGGTACTCTTTCTGCCCCCTTCTGATGTCTCTGTCAGAAGCTTTCTGTATCCTTTTTATGCTTTAATAAAATTCTATTGCACAAAAGCTCTGAGCGATCAGGCCTCATCTCTGGCCCCGGATTGAATTCTTCTCTTCCAGAGGCCAAGAATCCCAGAGTCTTTTCATGGGTCAGCAATAACCTTTCAAAAGTCTATATTTTATAACAAAAGATGATTTATAATTCTCAATGTGGAATGTGGATTCTACAAAAGTAGGAAATAACCTCTGGCTACATAAAATTGAGTGTACATATTTCTCTCTACTCCTTGTAACATCCTATGTTAATTGCTGTAAAGGATTAAGAATGGTATTAATTCATCAGACCAAACACACAAACAATGTCTTTTATAACATATCAAGTTAAAAAGCATATGAACAAGTACTAACTGACTTATCTGATCATAGGATACAGAGTGAACAAGAAGTGAGCTGACTGGCTCAAGAACTATACACTAAGAATTATATATTGGGGAAATCTGATTGAGATGGGTGGATTACACCTAGGTCAATTTATAGTTTGTGGTAAGATACTATAGTTTTACAAAAGATTAACATTGGAAAAAACTGGGCAAAGTTTATATGAGGTCTCTTTGCACTGCTTCTGATAGCTGCTTGTGACCTAAATTGTCTCAATAAAAGTTTTAACATTGAGTTTTAAATGAAGGTGGAGTTTACTTTCTGGTTCATCTGCATAAACTGTTTATATTATCATAATTGGGAATAAAGTGAAGTAGTGTAAACAGAGAGAGAAAGAGAATGCATGTATAGGGGAGGTATACAAGTATCACAGCCTTATGTAAAATATGGGAAGTTGAACAATATATAAAACTTATATGTAATTAAGGAATATATAATGATGCTACTAGATAAATAGAATTAACTACTACCAATAATAGTTGAGGATATAAGACTGCTTATACCTGGGAAGAGGGATTTTGGATCAGTGTTAGGAAAGACAACAAATAGCTACCTGCAATTTTAAGCTTTGTTGTTATTTTTAAATTACATATATATACGTATATAACATTGTGTCTTGTTAATACTAAAAGTAAACATATTAAAAATATGTTAAAACATTAAATGAAAAATTAGATTAAAAATGTAGTGTTTTAAAGTAATATTTAAAGTAAATATCTGGATGGGAGACAAGGTGGTAGAAGTAGAAGCTCACCTCCTTTCAGAAGAACACCAAAATCAAACAAACTGCTGAATAACCATTGATTTTTAAAAAAGATTGGAACCTACCAAAAAAAAATTTTTTTCTACATCCAAAGACATAACCAGACGTAGCAGGGACACACTCCTGATATAATCAAATCCAACAGCCCAGGATGTGTGACCCACAAACTGGAGAATAACCACATAACAGATGTTCTCCCATTGGAGTGAGAGTTCTGAGCCCCATGTCAGGCTATGAAGCATCTTTTCTGACCACAACACTATGAGACTAGAAGTCAACTATAAGAACAAAACCCTGTAAAATACATATAAAAACACATAGAGCTAAATGCTATACTCTAAACGAATGAATCAAAAAGAAAGTCAAAGAGAAATTCAAAAGAAGTCAAAAAGGAATTCAAAAATTACCTAGAGACAAGTGAAAATATGACAATCTAAAGCCTATGGAATGTAGCAAAATCAGTTCAAAGAGAGGTTTACAGCAGCAATACATCAATTTTTAGAGAAAGACAAATCAAAACTCCAATGGAGATATCACATCACACCATCAAAATATCAACAAATACTAGATGCTGGAGAAGGTGTGGAGAAAAGGAAAATTTTCTACATTATTTGTGGGTTTGTTACCTGATGTAGCCACTATGGAGAACAGTATAGACATTCCTTAAAGAACTTAAAGTAGACCTACCACTTGACCTTGAATTCCTACTCTTGGGTATACACAGTAAGTCCCCTACATACAAATATTCAAATTGCAAACTTTTAAAGATGTGAATGTGCATTCACATGTCCAATCATGTAAGTTAGTTCATGTGTCTGGTGTACATTGTCATGTACATGCATCCCTTACAAGTTATTCTTCTGGGTACTTTACAGTATTATATAGAGTATAGTATCTTTATCTCAAGCTCAGGATGTCCAAAGCAAACATAAAAGCAACAGTACTGTAGCTGATTCTCCTAAGAAGTACCAAGAGGTAACAATGGAAACAAAAATGAAAATAATTGAGATAGTGGAGCAAGTAAAAAAGATGGTAGGCATTGGTCATTCTTATAACATGAATTGTTTAACCATCAGCATGATTCTAAAGAACAAGGACCTAATCATGAAACATGTTAAGTTTGCTATACTGATGATGTCAGCAACAATACTGAAGAAATGTGGAAGAGAGATGGATGGAGAAACCTCTCAGAATGAGGATGCAGGATGAGCATCAAGTTAATGTTGATTCAAGAGAAAGCTAAAAGCCTTTATGAAAACTTGAAAAAGAAACATGAAGAATCAGAGGGCATATCTTTTAATGTCAGCCATGGATAGTTTCATTGGTTCTAGGCTAGAGCCATTCTTCACAACATAAAAGTAAGTGGCAAGGCAGAGAGTGCAGATATGGTAGCTGCCCAGAATTTCCTGAAATACTTTGAGAAAGTATTGATGAATTTGCTTATTTACCCAAGCAGTAGGTTTTTAACGTGAATGAGACAGGACTGTATTGTACTCAAAGAGGATGCCAGACCGAAGCTACATCAATAAGGAGGAAAAGTTGATGCCAGGCTATAAAGCAACAAAGGATAGGTTAACTCTGTTGTTTGGTGGCAATGCTTCCAGCAATATAAAGCTGAAACCTCTTTTAATTTATCATTCAGAGAACCCAAAAGCCCTTAAAAATGTAGCCAAGGCTCTCTTTCTGCTGTTTGGAAAAGTAACCCCAAAACCTGGGTTACACAGACCATTTTCCAGGACTGATTTTTCTGTCAATTTATCCTGTAAGTAGAGAAATATTGCTTAGGGAAGAACATTCTTTGCTGCTTAACAATGCTCCAGGCCACCCCCTCATTGATGGATGATTTTCATCCCAACATCAAAGTAGCACATCTGACACCAAATACTACATTGTTCATCAAACATATGAACCAAGAAGTTAGAGACTTGCAAGAAATATTATTTATTTTTTAAATTTTATTTTATTTTTAAACTTTACATAATTGTATTAGTTTTGCCAAATATAAAAATGAATCCACCACAGGTATATATGTGTTCCCCATCCTGAACCCTCCTCCCTCCTCCCTCCCCATACCATCCCTCTAGGTCGTCCCAGTGCACTAGCCCCAAGCATCCAGTATCGTGCATCGAACCTAGACTGGCATCTCGTTTCATACATGCTATTTTACATGTTTCAATGCCATTCTCTCAAATCTTCCCACCCTCTCCCTCTCCCACAGAGTCCATAAGATTGTATTATTTATATCACACTTTTCTTCAGGCAGTAGAAGTGAGTGATGAATCAGAAACAACCTTGTGACAAATTTGGAAGGACTATAACATCTACAAGGCCATAAAAAACCATTGCTTTGCCTGATATTATGGCCATCACCATGAATGGGGTTTGGAAGAACCTTGGTCACAGTCTGTTCAAGATTTTCATGGATTTGAGAAGGTGGATGAGGAGTCCAAAGAGGTCTTCAGCAACTTAGTGACCCTCAGTAAGATGCTGGAGCTAAAACTTCAAGAGGATGACTTCATCGAACTCTGCAACATGAAGAATTTAATAATGAAGACCCGATGGAATTGGGGGTCCAGAGAAAGGATGAAAAGAGACAAGGGGAAATAACCAAAGAACTGGAGAGATTCATGATGAAGTAAAGAGCAAGGGGATTTTCTTTATTTGAGGAAGTACTACTGGATTTTGAGGCACAGGGCCGAAACATAAAACAGTACATGGAGGCTGCAGCAGCTGTTCAGAATGCAATGCAGTGTGAGCATATCATTTATGATGAGAGAAAAAGAGCTACTGCTCAGACATGACTGGACCATTTTCTCAAGAGGGTAGATGGAATTGAATCTAGCAAAGAAGCAAAACCTGTGTCATCAGTGTCAGGAGTGAGTGAAATTGCAGTTTGTCCTCTGTGTCCTATTGCTGATGATCCTTCAGCTGTACCATCTCCCACCCTGTCTCCCTCCTCTAATCAGTAACTCTTCTTGCCTGGTCACTCAATGCCAACATCTGTGTGCCAGCTGTTGTACTGTACTTCTGTACTTTTCAAGGTACTATACTGTAAGATTAAGACTTGTTTTATTTCTGTATTTTTTTAAATGCATTACTTGTGTGAAAAGTATCAAATCTATTAGAGTACATATTACATAGTCAATCATGTTAGTTGGGTACCTAGGCTAATTTTTTTGGACTTAAAATTTGCTCACAGAACAGAACTCATTTGTATGGTAAGGGATTTATTATACCTGGAGAAACCATAATTCGAAAAGTTAGATGAGTCATGTTCATTTTAGGGCTTCCCAGTTGGCGCTAGTGGTAAAGAACATACCTGCCAATGCAAGAGACATAAGAAACTTTGGTTTAATCCCTGGGTCAAGAAGATCCCCTGGAAGAGGACATGGCAATCCACTCCAGTATTCTTGCTTGGAGAATCCCATGGACAGAGGAGCTTGGTGGGCTACAGTCCAGTCAGTATAGTTCAGTCACTCAGTTGTGTCCGACTCTTTGTGACCCCATGGACTGCAGCATGCCAGGCTTCCATGTCTATCACCAACTCCTGGAGCTTGCTCAAACTCAGGTGCATCGAATTGGTGATCCATCCAACCATCTCATCGTCCATTGTCCCCTTCTCCTCCTGCTTTCAATCTTTCCCAGCATCAGAGTCTTTTCCAAGGAGTCAGTTCTTCACATCAGATGGCCAAAGTATTGGAATTTCAGCTTCAGCATCAGTTCTTCCAATGAATATTCAGGACTTATTTCCTTTAGGATTGACTGGTTTGATCTCCTTGCAGGCCAAGGGATTCTCAAGAGCCTTCTCCAACACCACAGTTGAAAAGCATCAATTCTTTGGTGCCCAACTTTCTTTATGGTCCAACTCTCACATCCATACATGACTACTGGAAAAACCATAGATTTTACTAGATGAACCTTTGTTTGCAAAGTCTCTGCTTTTTAATATGCTGTCTAGGTCGGTCATAACTTTTCTTCCAAAGAGTAAGCGTCTTTTAATTTCATGGCTACCGTCACCATCTGCATTGATTTTGTAGTCTTTCAAAATAAAGTCTGTCACTGTTTTTATTGTTTCCCCATCTATTTGCCACAAAGTGATGGGACTGGATGCCATGATCGTAGATTTTTGAACGTTGAACTTTAAGCCAACTTTTTCACTCTCCTCTTTTACTTTCTTCAATAAGCTCTTGAGTTTCTTCACTTTCTGCCATAAGGGTGGTGTCATCTGCATATCAGGTTATTGATGTATTTTCCGTCAATCTTGATTCCAGCTTGTGCTTTATCCAGCCCAGCATTTTGCATGGTGTACTCTGCATATAAGTTAAATAGGCAGGATTACAATATACAGCCTTGACATATTCTTTCCCAATTTGGAACCAGTCCCAATTTGGCAAAGATTCAGACATGACTGAAACGACTTAGCAATCAGCAAGCAATGTTCATTTTAGCACTATGCAGATGGTGACTGCAGCCATGAAATTAAAAGATGCTTACTATTTGGAAGGAAAGTTATGACCAACCTAGATAGCATATTCAAAAGCAGAGACATTACTTTGCCAACAAAGGTCCGTCTAGTCAAGGCTATGGTTTTTCCTGTGGTCATGTATGGATGTGAGAGTTGGACTGGGAAGAAAGCTGAGTGTCGAAGAATTGATGCTTTTGAACTGTGGTGTTGGAGAAGAATCTTGAGAGTCCCTTGAACTGCAAGGAGATCCAACCAGTCCATTCTGAAGGAGATCAGCCCTGGATGTTCTTTGGAAGGAATGATGCTAAAGCTGAAACTCCAGTACTTTGGCCACCTCATGCGAAGAGTTGACTCATTGGAAAAGACTCTGATGCTGGGAGGGATTGGGGGCAGGAGGAGAAGGAGACGACAGAGGAGGAGATGGCTGGATGGCATCACTGACTCAATGGACGTGAGTCTCCGTGAACTCCGGGCGTTGGTGATGGACAGGGAGGCCTGGCGTGCTGCGATTCATGGGGTCGCAAAGAATCGGACACGACTGAGCGACTGAACTGAACTGAACAATAGTTAAGATGTGGAAGCAAACTAAGTGTTCACTGACAGAGGAGTGGATAAAGAAGATGTAGTACATATATAGTGGTACATTACTCAACCATGAAAAATAATAAAATAATGCCCTTTGCAGCAACATGGAAGGACCTAGAGATCATTCTATGTAAAGTAATCCAGGCAGAAAGAAAAATATATGATATCTCTTACATATGCAATCTCAAAAATTACAAATAAACTTGTATACAAAACAGAAATTGACCCATAGACATAGAAAAGAAGATTATGGTTACCATAGGGAAAAGGTCATGGGGAGGGATAAATGAGAAGTTTGGGTTTCAGATATACTTATCTCTATATGGAAAACAGATAATCAACAGTATATACTGTACAACACAGGGGATTATACTCAATATTTCATAACCTATAAGATAAAAGAGTCTGAAAAATATGTGTATATGTATAAACTGCTGTACCGTTGAAACTAACACAATAATTATAAATCAACTGTACCTTAATTTTTAAAAATTAATAAAAAATTGATGTGTGGCAGAACCAATACAATATTGTAAAGTAATTAGCCTCCAATTAAATAAATTTAAATTAAAAATAAAAAAATAAAGTAAGTATCTAGCTAGGACATACATACAGATATGTAAGACTGGACTTATAATATTAACCATTCTTATCTCTGGACAGCTGCATTTTATTAATCAATAATCAGTGTATTTTTTAATATAAATTAACAATGTTTAGAATATTAGGAAATGGTTAGTTTTCTTCTTGTTTTTGAATTATTCCTAGACACTCAACTTTTTAAACTTCTCATATAATTTTTACTTTCTTTTTCCATTAAAAAAAAAAAAAAAAACTGTGTTATAAGTATATGTAGACCCACACAGTTATAAATAATGTTTTCTGACAGGTTTGAAAATAAAATTATCTAAATACAAATAGAAGATTTCAGTATTATGGGTTTGGTCATGTTAGTCACAGCAAGTATGAAAATGTTATTCTATTACTATTTCTGCTTTCTGAACACCCCATGTCCTCAGCTCCAGGAAACCCATTGTAGGTAATGCGTCAGGGATTATGTCTATTTTGCTTATTATTACATCTGCAGGAACTATTGCCTGAAACATACTAAGTCCCCAATAAATATTTATTGAAGACAATTTCTATAGATACAAATGCTGCTTCTACCTTTACTGTCATTTTAGAAAATTTCCCATATTCAATTTTATAAAAATATTCATGTGTATTCTATTTAACAAATAGTATTTATTTAAAGCACATTGGCATGTTGACAAATCTAGAATATGATTTTGGTATAGTATTTGAGAAGTAGCCAAGTACTTTATTTCTTAATATATAACCAGTATTTCAACTACTATTTTTGAATAATCACAGTATCACCACTGATTTTAAATGACATTCTTATGTTAATACAGGACATTTTATTATTTGCAATTTGTAATTATGTTTGCCTTTTCCAGTTCCAGTATCATACAGAATTAATCATTTTATTTTTATTAAATATTTTAATGTAAGACACTATCTGCCCTTTTCTTTTAAATAACTAAATATGAGTAAATGGTATATGTCAAAATTCAACTAGAGCTACATAGAATGGAAAATTAAATACTGATGTATTTGAATAGTGCTTTTAATACCACCTTTCCCCATAGAATCCATTCTGATATATATTGCTTTACCCAATAGCCTTGTTGTTATGCCAATGCATATTTGTTGTGCTACTTTTTTCATGGTATATTTATTACCATTTCTTTCCCCACCCTTTAGTATTATTTTATTTTGAGTGGATCACTTATAAAGAGCATGTAGTTAATCTTTATTTTCTTTTACTAATTTAAAATTTGTCTTTCAAAGAATGTGGTTTTCTAAATGATAAAAAAATCAAATTTAAATAGTTAATATTTTAGTATGTTACACTAACTGACATCACATTCTGTAATTTAGAAAACTTCACATTGTTTCTGTTTGAAAGTTGTGACATCATTTTATCCTGTCTCCCAGCCCTTCTCTTTATCTTCTTAATATTTCCAAGGAAACTGACAGCTATTCAGAGATTTCATCTTCAATTTCTTTCTCAGCATCTTTGAATGGATGTCATCCAGGCAAGAGATTTGCATTTTTAGAGAGCAAATAAGTGCTCTGCAAAAATATCCTTTTTAAAAACCATCTCTCTGGGTTTTTAACCCACTGGGACGACCCAGAGGGATGGTATAGGGAGGGAGGAGGGAGGAGGGTTCAGGATGCGGAACACATGTATACCTGTGGTGGATTCATTTTGATATTTGGCAAAACTAATACAATTATGTAAAGTTTAAAAAAAAAAAACAAAACATCTCTCTTAGGCTTCATATCACTTTTTACCAGTGTAGAGTCTGCCTTTTATTGTCTGGGTGGCCATCCATCTGGCCAGAAAAAGCTGAAAACTGGTGTAAGCTTTTACTCATATTTAATACATTAGCAATAAGCCATTATCTTAAACTAAGCTGGGCTTTGTTTTCAGTATTATTTCATCATAAATATAATTTAAGAAATAATTTTATGATCACTTAATATAATTTCATTTATTTCACACAATGCATTTCATACAAATTTTGCTTAAAAAATCTTTATAAGTTCATGTCAATTTGCTATAATTACTTCGAATATCTTGCTATTGTTTTTTATATTTAATTTCAATAACTGAACTCTTCAGATACCCTTACTAATTTCTCCTCTCAGGATTTGTGACTATATCTTCAGAATTTATTTCTGAAAGCAATCCATTATTATTCTGTTTCCTGTTAATGAATCCTATGAAGAGTGAAAGTCACCCAGTCATGTCCAATTCTTTGCGACCCCATGGACTATACAGTCCATGGAATTCTCCAGGTCAGAATGCTGGGGTGGGTAGCCTTTCCTTTCTCTAGGGAATCTTCCCAACCCAGATCTCCCACATTGCAGGTGGATTCTTTACCAGCTGAGCACAAGGGAAGCACAAGAATACTAGAGTGGGTAGTCTATCCCTTTGCCAGTGGTTCTTCCCCACCCAGGAACTGAACTTGGGTCTCCTGCATTGCAGGTGGATTCTTTTACCAACTGAGGTATCAGGAAAGCTAATGAACCCTATACTACCTTACAAATGCTGAAACTTCAATTGTTTTTTTTTTGTTGTTGTTGTTATTAATCTCTGAGAATTAAAAATATATATATATTTGCCCTTTGAAGGGTGTGTATTTGCCTAGACTCAAGTAACCAACTTTGACAATAATAAATTCTAAGTGTTCAGATTGAATCTCTTCCAGATTTTCTGTCATTTCAACTTCTGTGCCAGTCAGTTACTTCTTATTGGCTGGAATTAAGTACAGAGTAGCAATTCCTCTCATCATTCTCTCTGGCTTCTAAGAGATTAAATTGACTGTAGGCCCTTCAAGTATTTACCAAACCCAGCTTTTAATAGAATGAGTTTTGTGGAAGGTCTAGAAGATTAAATCTTACTTCTTTATAATGCTGTCAGTTCTTTAAACTGAGTTTCTTTTCCTTATCTATTATATGAGATTGTGATACTTTATCTTGCTAGTCTATTTTACATTTTTTTTAAAGAACTAAATCAAGAATGCTGAAATAACTTGAAAATTATTGAAAAGTCCTTTACAAATGTGGTATGGATTTTATTTTATGTGTGCTTTTTAAAACAGCTTTGTTTATTTGGGCTACAAATTCTACAATATTAGAACTCTCAATTTTTTTTTTCTACCATGTGGAACATACGTAAATAGGTAGGTTATTAAACACAATTTACTTTAGTATCTACCATATAACTAGACACACAATTAGACCAATAATAAATAGTTAATTATCAACATAATCAATATGACTAATTCATTCAGGATTTAACAGTTACTCAATTTAGCACAACTACTTGGAAGGAACAATGAAAAGTGAAAGTGTTAGTCGCTCAGTCATGTCCAACTCTTTGCAACCCTGTGGACTGTTGCCTGCCAGGTTTCTCTGTCCGTGGTATTCTCCAGGCAGGAATATAGGAGTGGTTAGTCCGTCCTTTCTCCAGGGAATCTTCCTGACCCAGAGATTGAGCCTGGGTCTCCTGCATTGCAGGCAGATTCTTTACCATCTGAAGCATCAATTCATTTAAGATTTAACAGTTACTCTACTTGATAGGAACAATAAATATCTTCAAAGATGTCCACCTCTTAATCACCAGAACCTGATAACTATGTTAGGTTACATGGCAAAGGGGAATTACAGCAGATGGAATTAAGGTTGTTTATCAGCAAAGCTTAAAACAGAGAAAGTATCCTGAATTACTGAGGTGGACCCAATGTAATCACAAGAGTCCTTAAAAATGAAAGAGGGAGATAGGTGGAAGAGTTATAGTCAGAATGATTAATTCTAAGTGCAATTGGTTGGAGGAAGCTGATTGGATTGAGGAAGACTTCCATTAGCCAGGGAAGGTGAGTGGACTCTACAAGCTGAAAGACGCCAGGGACTGGAGTCTGTTAGAACCCACAGAAGGAATGCAGCCCTGACAGCATCTTGATTTTAGCCCAATGAGACCTGTTTCAGATTTCTGAACTCCTGAACTGTAATAAATTTGTGTTGTTCTAAGTCACTACATTTGTGGTCTTTAGTTTCAGCAGTCATAGAAAACTGGTACAACCTATATTAGTTTGTATTATTAGCACTATAACAAAATGAACACATTTCTGTATAAAACTGTTGTTGACAACGATATGAATTTAGCAACCACAGTTGTAGAACAGTGCAAACAGATGTCTTTTACTATTATAAGTGCATTCACTTTGATAAAATGACCAAATGAGAAGAGAGGTGAAACAATTGCTTTATGCCTTTTCTAAGACATTTACTTAAGATGATTTCTTCCTTGACAATTCTCTTTCTAATCAATATGAAGCACTTTATTGTTTACGCACATTGCTAACCATTCAAAAATTGAACAAAGAAACCAATTTCTCTGTAATTTCATTAGGCAATTTTTTAAAACATAGTTCTTATGAATATTGTTCCTAACAAACTAGGGACTTTTTAACAAGTTGGATGAAATCATAAGATTAAGGTAACGCAAAGTACTGTCTTCACAAAATTATAGGCATTTAAGAATGCACATCAGAATGCATCTAAGAATCACTGCAGATGGTGACTGCAGCCATGAAATTAAAAGATACTTGCTCCTTGGAAGAAAAGCTATGCCCAACCTAGATAACATATTAAAAATCCGAGACATTATATTGCTGACAAAAGTTTGTCTAGTCAAAGCTATGGTTTTTCCAGTGGTCATGTATGGATGTGAGAGTTGGACTATATAGAAAGCTGAACAACAAAGAATTGATGCTTTTGAACTATGGTGTTGGAGAAGATCTTGAGAGTCCCTTGGACGGCAAGGAGATCCAACCAGTTCATCCTAAAGGAAATCAGTCCTGAATATTCATTGGAAGGACTGATATTGAAGCTGAAACTCCAATACTTTGGTCACCTGATGCGAAGAACTGACTCATTGGAAAAGACCTGGATCCTGGGAAAAGATTGAAGGCAAGAGGAGAAGGGGATGACAGAGGATGAGATGGATGGATGGCATCACTGACTTGATGGACATGAGTTTGAGCAAGCACCAGGAGTTGATGATGGACTCGGAGGCCTGGCGTGCTGCAGCTCTTGGCATCACAAAAAGTTGGACACAAATAAGTGATTGAACTGAAGAATGCACAAGTGTGCACACATATACAAAAGCACCTGTCCATGGTGAAGCTAAGATGGTTTTAGGAAAGAAAATATTTGTCTGTATATTATATAGATACAGAATTTCCAGAAGATATGAACTTAATAAAATCAGATGAGTTTTCTTTAAAAGAAGAAAATATATATTTTAGAAGAAATATTTTCATCATTTAATTAATCTGTAGTTTGTTATTACTTATTTGTTCTTAATTTCTCCTTTTATGCAAAGGTTTGCAGAAATAATTAAATCTTCTCAGAGCAGTTAATTTATTGACACATTTTTTGTTGATTGAGTAATGCTTATTTTTCTTGGTATATCGTAAACTCATGGAATCAAGGTTCATAAATAATTTTTTCATTATTTAATCTCTAGAGCCCAGGCTTTGTGATAGAGTATGTATCAATGAATATTTATTTAGTAAAATGTTTTTTCTATAGAATGAGGTTTCAATATTATTAAGGTCTTTCATTTTCTGAAAGTTATAGATAGAAAAACATCTATTAAAAAACTGGGTGAAATTTGTTCTATGCTAAATGACAAAAAAGCTTAGAGATTAATATTTTGTAGCATCTCCTGGATGATGTCCAGCAAATACACGGCCATAAAGACGAGGAAAAAAATCCTTATTTAAGTTCCAAATTAAAAACTTCAAAATGATTTACTGGATGTCACAGGTGGTCATTGAAGGAAAAGATATCTAAGATCCCTAAGACTCTATGGCATTAGAAACTAGTTCAGCTTTTGGTACATTCTGTTATTTGAAAAAAAAAAAAAAAAGGAAGGAAGTAGCTACTTCAGATAACTATGATTTTTACTGCTATAATACCTCTATACTAAAATATATTGATAAAAATATCTGGGGATGTTAGGTTTATAATGCCTTTTCAAGGATGCTATAATTTATAAGTCAGACATAGAAAACTATAGATCAATGCAATTACATTTACAACTAGACTTTTAAAGTATGCTTTGTTTTTAACCTAGTGACATAAAATAAATCCTTGAAAATGCCCGTATTCAAGGAAGTTACCCTATAGACAGGAAATGACAGTGGCAAAAAGACATGCCCACATGATGTGATTGCACTGATAAAAATGAAGTTTTTCATTTTGAAGCAACATTGCCAAAGCAAGGTCTTGTCTAAATTAAAGGCAATCTATTGAGAGGAAAAAACCAGAGGAACAAAATAATCTAGATATTTTTAAATGGAAGAAAATTTTAATACAAATTAAGTTCCCAAAATGTGTTCTCATCTGTTATAATATTTAAATACCTCACATCTTTCCAGGATCTAAGTAGTGTTTAATAATGTCAAAGCAGTCAGGGCAAATAGTTCAAGTGAAAGAAGAATCTTAGTTCTGCTTGATAATACATCTGGCCCATTGAATTTTACACAACTCATTTTTTTTTTAAACTATTGTCCTATAATTAAATTTGAAAAAATTTCTTTACTGAATTTGTACTCAATTATAAATGACAAATGCACACAAATATGCATAGATATATGTAGTAAAATAATAAAGAATACACATAAAAATTAAACAGAGGTAGAGCACTTACCCTTTTATTTGTCAGATCATAAAAAGAAGGGAATCCAAAACAGGAAAAAAAAAAATTAAGTGTTCATGTTGAATAGAAATTAATGAGATGAAAGTGAAAGTGGAGAGTGAAAAAGTTGGCTTAAAGCTCAACATTCAGAAAACGAAGATCATGGCATCCAATCCCATCACTTCATGGCAAATAGAAGGGGAAACAGTGGAAACAGTGTCAGACTTTATTTTTCTGGGCTCCAAAATCAAGACGCTTACTCCTTGGAAGGAAAGTTATGACCAACCTAGATAGCATATTCAAAAGCAGAGACATTGCTTTGCCAACAAAGGTCTGTCTAGTCAAGGCTATGGTTTTTCCAGTGGCCATGTATGGATGTGAGAATTGGACTGTGAAGAAGGCTGAGTGCCGAAGAATTGATGCTTTTGAACTGTGGTGTTGGAGAAGACTCTTGAGAGTCCCTTGGACTGCAAGGAGATCCAACCAGTCCATTCTGAAGGAGATCAGCCCTGGGATTTCTTTGGAAGGAATGATGCTAAAGCTGAAACTCCAGTACTTTGGCCACCTCATGCGAAGAGTTGACTCATTGGAAAAGACTCTGATGCTGGGAGGGATTGGGGGCAGGAGGAGAAGGGGACGACAGAGGATGAGATGGCTGGATGGCATCACTGACTCGATGGACGTGAGTCTCAGTGAACTCCGGGAGTTGGTGATGGACAGGGAGGCCTGGTATGCTGCGATTCATGGGGTTGCAAAGAGTCGGACACGACTGAGCGACTGATCTGATGTGATCTGATCTGTGCTTAATTTTAAAATATATAAAATAAGTTATTTAATTATGAACAAGCTGCAGAAGGTTTTACTATTCTGATCATGATGATAAATCACTGATATGAGATGTAGCATATTAATGTTTACCATCTTGTGATAATCACTTATGATACAGTATATACATAGGTCTAATATCAGTTCAACAGCTAAACAGGTTTCCAGGTTTCAGAGTGGCCATACATGTGAAATGAGGATAATTCCTACCTGGTACATTTTTGGTAGTGATTTGAGATATGTGTAAACTGGCCCAGATGGTATATGGTACAGAGAAGAATTATAATATGTAAAAAGAAAGATACATTACTGGTTTTATGTGGCTCACTCAAAATTGAATATTATTTAATTTAATTCAGATGACCATTATATTTACTACAGTGGGCAGGAATCCCTTAGAAGATATGGAGTAGCCCTCATAGTCACCAAAGAGTCCAAAATGCAATAATTGGGTACAATCTCAAAAATGTCAGAAAGATCTTTGTTTCCAAGGCAAACTATTCAATATCACAGTAATCCAAGTCTATGCCTCAACCACTAATGCCAAAGAAACTGAAATTGAATGATTCTATGAAAAAGACCTAGAACTAACACCCAAAAGAAAGATGTACTTTTCACCATAAGGGACTGCAATGCAAAATAGGAAGTCAAGAGATACCTGGAGTAACAGGCAAGTTTAGCCTCAGAGTACAAAACAGGGAAAAGGCTAAGAGATCTTGACAGAAGAATGCACTGTTCATAGAAAACTCCCTGTTCCAACAACACAAGAGACAACTCTACACATGGATATATCCAGATGGTCAACATCAAAACAGATTGATTATATTCATTGCAGCTGAGGATGGAGAATCTCTATACAGTCAGTAAAAAACAAGACTTGGAGACTACTGTGACTCAGATCATGAATTCCTTATTGCCAAATTCAGACTTAAATTGGAGAAAGTAGAGAAAACCACTAGGCCATTCAGGTAGGTCCTTAATCAAATCCCTTACAATTACCCGGTAGAAGTAAGAAATAGATTCAATGGATTAGAACTGATAGAAAGTGTCTGAAGAACTATAGATGGAGGTTCGTAATATTCTACAGGAGGGTGATCAAAAACAACCCCTAAAAAAAGAAGTGCAAAAAGGCAAAATGGTTATCTGAGAAAAGAAAGTGAATTCGCTTAGTCATGTCTGACTCTTTGTGACCCCATGGACTGTATCTTGCCAGAGTTCTCCATCCATGGGATTTTTCAGGCAAGAATACTGGAGTGGATTGCTATATATCTTTCTCCAGGGGATCTTCCCAACCCAGGGGCCAAACCTGGTTCTCCCACGTTGCAGGCAGACTCTTTACTGTCTGAGCCACCAGGGAATTCTTAGGTCTTACAAAGCTGAGAAAAGAAGAGAAGCAAAATTCAAAGGAGAAAAAGAAAGTTGGATGCATCACATTCAGAGTTCCAAATAATAGCAAGGAGAGATAAGAAAGCCTTCCTAAGTGAACAATGCAAAGAAATAGAGGAAAACAATAGAATGGAAAAGACTAGAGAGCTCTTCAAAAAAATTACAAATACCAAGGGAGTATTTCATGCAAAGATGGGCGGATTAATGACAGAAATGGTATGGACCTAACAGAAGAAGAAGATATTAAGAAAAGGTGGCAAGAATACACAGAAGAGCTATTTTAAAAAGGATCTTAATAAATCAGATAACCACAATGGTGTGATAATTGACCTAGATTCAGACACCTTGCAGTGCAAAGTCAAGTAGCCTTTGGAAGGATCATCACAATGAACAAAGCTAGAGAAGATGATGGAGTTGCAGGTGAGCTATTTCAAATCCTAAAAGATGATACTCTGCAAGTGTTGCACTCGATATGCTAGGAAATTTGGAAAACACGGCAGTGGCCACAGGACTGGAAAAGATCAGGTTTCATTCCAATCTTAAAGATGGGCAGTGCCAAAGACTGTTCAAACTACTGCACAGTTGCACTCATTTCACATGCTTTCAAAGTAATGCTCAAAATTATCCAAGTTAGGCTTCAACAGTACATGAACCAAGAAATTCCAGGTGTTCAAGCTGGACTTAGAAAAGACAAAGGAACCAGAGATCAAATTGTCAAATTCCACTGTATCATAGAAAAAGCAAGACAATTTCAGAAAAACATACTTCTGCTTCATCGACTATGCCAAAGCTTTTGACTGTGTGGTGCACAACAAACTTGTGGAAAATTCTTAAAGAGATGGGAATACCAGACCACCTTACCTGCCTCCTAAAAAATCTGTATGCATGTCAAGAGCAACAGTTAGAACCAGAGGTGGGACAATGGACTGGTTCAAAATTGGGAAAGGAGTATGTCAAGGCTGAATATTGTCATCCCATTTATTTAGTTTATATGCAGAGTACATCACGTGAAATGCTGGGCTGGATGAAGCACAAGCTGGAATCAAGATTACCAGGAGAAATATCAGGAATCTCAGACGTGCATATGACACCACCCTTATGGCAGAAAGCAAGTAGGACCTAAAGAGCCTCTTGTTGAAGGTGAAAGAGGACAGTGAAAAAGCTGACTTGAAACCCAACATTCAAAAAACGAGGATCATGGAATCCAGTCCCATCTCTTCACGGCAAATAGATGGGGAAACATTGGAAACAGTGACAGATTTAGTTTCTTGGGCTCCAAAATCACTGCAGATGGTGACTGCAGTCTTGAAATTAAGGCACTTGCTCCTTGGAAGAAAAGCAATGACAAACCCAGACAGCATATTAAAAAGCAGAGACATTACTTTGCCAACAAAGGTCCATATAGTCAAAGCTATGGTTTTTTACAATAATCATATATGGATGTAAGAATTGGACCATAAAGAAGGCTGAGCACCAAAGAACTGATGCTTTTGAACTGTGGTGTTGGAGAAGACTCTTGAGAGTCCCTTGGACTGCCAGGAGAACCAACCAGTCAATCCTAAAGGAAATCAGTCCTGAATATTCATTGGAAGGGCTGATGCTGAAGCTGAAGCTCGGATACTTTGGCCATTGGATGCAATGAGCTGACTCATTAGAAAAGACTCTAATACTGTAAAAAAAATTGAAGGTAGGAGGAAAAGGGACAGAGATCAAGATGGTTGGATAGCATCACCAACTCAATTGGCATGAGTTTGAGCAAGCTCTGGGAGATGGTGAAGTACATGGAAGCCTAACATTCTGCGGTCTATGGGGTTGGACATGACTGAGTGAGTGAACAACAACAATGAAGAGATTTCTTTATTGAATAGAAAGGCTCTTGAACATAAAGACAGAGGCACACATACATTCTAAATATAATTTCATTTTAAAGGGCATCAGGCTTAGAGGCACTAGAGTGAAAATTCATTCAGATGAAATACACCCTTACATCCACAGGCTATAAAAGTTTAAGGTTGATTTTTGGCGGTCTACTTAGGAAACATAAAATGGGCCATTGATTTTGTTGACTTTTTTTTTTTTTTAGGAACAAATATAAGTAACTAAGATTTTCTAGCTCTAACAGCCATGGCAAATATTTCAAAAGAAAATGACCTTTCTATTAAAGTAGAATAAAATAATAGTCTTTTTGTATCCCTAGAGCAATAAACTTTATTCACATCCTCTTGGCCTAAACTCCTTCTGAAAATTACTTCATTGTTCAATGGCAACATTTTGCTTTTTAACTGTGATGATTATTAAGGCTTTATTATTCAAATATGAAATACACTTAAAAAATACAAGAGCTTTATGATCAGCTCATAATTTCTCATTGTTTCATATAAATTCCATTTTATCATGTAAAAATCATTACTTTTATCTGTAGGTTTCTTGGGGTTTTAAACACTGGAGTCCATCTTTAGAAAATATACTCCCTTTTAGTATTGCCCATTGCTATTCAGAGAAAAAGTAAAACTAGAGGTTAGAAGCAACACAAAATAAAAAGATTAACTTTTGTTTTTGCTTTTTTTTGTGGGTCATTGTCTATTACACTATATTCAAGTAGCTAAAATTCTTGTTAAATGGTAATACCTAGGAATTTTGAGGAAGTTTGAGAACAGTTTAATGAGTATTCAAAGTATTTACGGAAGTCTTACTGTCATTTATATTGTCTTTATAACAATTTGTTTATAAATTCTAGGAAAATGTGAACACACCTAACAAATATGTGTGTGTGTGTGTGTGTGTGTGTGTATATATGTATATATATATATATATATGTATATAATTTAAAAATTATGATGGCCTTAACCTTATACACTAAGAATAATATGATTCCTAAAGAAAAAGATATGTATAATTTGTTGATGATTGCTGTATTATTCTTCTACAAATCAAAATATCACAGACTGGGTGACTTGAACAATAGACATTTATATATCTATTTTCTCACAGTTCTGGAGACTAGAAGTTCAAGATCAAGATCAGAGTTGTTTTCTGTTGAGACCTCTCTTCTGACCTGTAGACTGCCACCTTCTCACCATGTTGGTATACAAACTTTTCTCTGTGTGTTCACTGAGAAGAAGAGGAAGAAGAGGGACAGAGGCATGTATACTATATCTGCTTCACTAGATTTGCCCCAACCTTATGATCTTTTAAAATCTTAATTATATAAGATTAAAAGGTCTTATTATACATAAAGTTCTTATCTCCAAAATACAGTCATAAGGGCTAGGGCTGCAAAACATGACTTTGAGGGGGGCACACAGTTCACTTCACAACAGTGGTGTTGTTTTTGTTTGTACACTCACTTAATCATCACATCTATTAAGGATCTGCTATGAGCCAGGCACTGATTAAATGGAAGTTATAACATAGCCATTACATTATAATGGCTGGATGAAGCACAGGCTGGAAACAAGATTGCTGGGGAAAATATCAATAATCTCAGATACACAGATGACACTACCCTTAGGGCAGAACTAAAGAGCTTCTTGATGAAAGTGAAAGAGGAGAGTGAAAAAATTAGTTTAAAACTCAACATTCAAAAATCTAAGATCATGGCATCTAGTCCCGTCACTTCATAGCAAATAGATGGGAGAAGCAATGGAAACAGTGAGAGGCTTTATTTATTTATTTATTTTTTCTTCAGCTCCAAAAATCACTGCAGATGATGACTGCAGCCATGAAATTAAAACACTCTTGCTTTTTGGAAGAAAAGCTATGACCAACCTGGACAGATACTAAAAAGTAGAGACATTACTTTGCCGACAAAGGTCCATCTATTTAAAGCTATGATTTTTCCAGTAGTCATGTATCAATGTGAGAGTTGGACTATAAAGGAAGCAGAGCACTGAAGAATTGATGCTTTTGAACTGTGGTGTTGGAGAAGCCTCTTGAGAGTCCTTTGGATTGCAAGGAGATCCAACCAGTCCATCCTAAAGGAAATCAGTCCTGAATATTGGAAGGACTGATGCTGAAGCTGAAACACCAATCCTTTGGCCACCTGATGCAAATAACTGACTCATTAGAAAAGACCTTGATGCTGGGAAAGATTAAACTCAGGTGGAGAAAGTGACAACAGAGAATGAGATGGTTGGATAGCATCATTAACTCACAGACATGAGTTTGAGCAAGCTATGGGAATTGGTGATGGACAGGGAGGCCTGACGTGCTGCATTCTATGGGGTTGCAAAGAGTCAGACACAACTGAGCAACTGAATTGAACTGATAATGTAACTAGGAAGACATTTATTAACTGTGATGAGTGTTAAAGGGGGCAAAAGTTATAAAATGAAAATGTAAATAAGGAGACCTAACTTAAAGTAAGTTAATGCTAGTGATAATCCCTGCTTTCATAAATTATCATTGTAGAGAAAATAAAAATGTTTTTGCACATAAATGTGACGTATTTCATGTTTTTTCTCTATTTGTGTATTTTTTGTGTTTGTCTCTTTGGTTATAATAACCACAATAATTCAATGGTGAACTATGCAAATATGCATAAGCTCTTTAGTTTATATGAGAATTTACATTGGCTTAAATGCTCAAAGCACTTTAAACCACATTACACTATTTGATCTGTGCAAATATTAGGAGGTAGCTGACATAGGTCATGTTCAAAAGAAGTAAGTTCAGTTGAATAAAATCTCAGCATAAGATAGTTAAGTGACTTCTGAAAATAAGTGGTAGCATGATAATTTAAATTTCAAGTGATTGATTTTTTAAAATTCAGTTTTATTGGTTGCATCACGTTGACTTTCTTAGCCTAATTTATTCTTTTTTGGAAATTGACAGGAAATTTTATTTTGTTGTTTAAAAATACATTGTTTCATACTTTCTGTAATATTTTTGCACAATTTATTATTTTGATTAAATTTTTATGGAAATCACATATGTAAATAAATAAATATATAGATAAGTTCAGATTGACTTAACACTAATACTTTTGTGGTTTTTCAGCTGCACCATGTGGCTTACGGGATCTTAGTTCCCCCATCAGAGATCGAACTCAGGTCCCTTGCAATGGAGGTGCAGAATCATAACCCCTGGACTGTCAGAGAAGTTCCTAATACTAATTTCTTAAAAGGTATATATCTTCATCACAAACTGATTTGTTATATCAAGAAGAACTGATCAAAGTCCATTCTCATTAGGTGTGTAAAATACTCAAAATGACTTAATAGGCACTGCTCTTGTTTCAGAGGGAATCATACCACTAGTGAGAATTCACATAATTTTAAAAGATATTTCAATGTACTGTGATAAACATTATGATAAAGTGTATGGGCATATATACAGAATTATCTCATGTGCTTTGAGAAGGTTTAGGAGTGTCATATTTTAGAACATTAACTCCATTCTGTTCAGTCACTCAGTTGTTTCCGACTCTTTGAGAATCCATGAATTGCAGCAAATCAGGCTTCCCTGTCCATCATCAACTCCCAGAACTTGCTCAAACTTATGTCCACTGAGTCAGTGATGTCATCCAACCATCTCATTCTCTGTCGTCCCTTTCTCTTTCTGCCTTCAATCTTTCCCAGTGATGGGTATTCTCTAAGGAGTCAGTTCTTCACATCATGTAACCAAAGTATTTGTGCTTCAGCATCAGTCCTTCCAATGAATATTCAGGATTGATTTTCTTTAGGGTCGATTGCCTAAATCTCCTTGCACTTCTTCTCCAGCACCACAGTGTAAAGCATTAATTCTTCAGCGCTCAGCTTTCTTTATGGTCCAGCTCTTACATTCATACATGACTACTGGAAAAACCATAGATTTGACTAGATGGACCTTCGTTGGCAAAGTAATGTCTCTGTTTCTTAATATACTGTCTAGTTTTGTCATTGCTTTTCTTCCAAGGAGCAAGCATCTTTTAATTATATGGCTGCAGTCACCATATACAGTGATTTTGGACCCCAAGAAAATAAAGTCTCTCACTGTTTCCATTGTATCTCCCATCTATTTGCCATGAAGTGATGGCACCAGATGCCATGATCTTTGTTTTTTGAATGTGAAGTTTTAAGCCAGCTTTTTCACTCTCCTCTTTCACTTTCATCAAGAGGCTCTTTAGTTCTTCTTTGCTAACCTGAATATCTGAGGTTATTGATATTTCTCCCAGAGATCTTGATTCCATATTGTGCTTCTTCCAGCCCAGCATTTCTCATGATGTACTCTGCATATAAGTTAAGTAAGCAGGGTGAAAATATACAGCCTTGGCATACTCCTTTCCCAGTTTGGAACCAGTCTGTTGTTCCATGTCCAGTTCTAACTGTTGCTTCCTGACCTGCATACAGATTTCTCAAGAGGCAGATCAAGTGGTCTGGTATTCCCATCTCTTTCAGAATTTTCCACAGTTTACTGTGATCCACACAGTCAAAGGCTTTGGCATAGTCAATAAAGCAGAAATAGATGTTTTTCTGGAACTCTCTTTCTTTTTCAATGATCCAATGGATGTTGGCAATTTGATCTCTGGTTCCTCTGCCTTTTTTAAAATCAGCTTGAACATCTGGAATTTCATGGTTCACATACTGTTGAAGCCTAGCTTGGAGAATTTTAAGCATTACTTTACTAGCATGTGCTGCTTCTGCTAAGTTGTTTCAGTCGTGTCTGACTCTGTGTGACCCCATAGACAGCCTCCTACCAGGTTCCTCTGTCTCTGGGATTCTCCAGGCAAGAACACTGAAGTGGGTTGCCATTTCCTTCTCCAATGCATGGAAGTGAAAAGTGAAAGTGAAATCGCTCAGTCATGTCCTACTCTTAGCGATCTCATGGACTACAGCCTACCAAGCTCCTCTGTCCATGGGATTTTCCAGGCAAGAGTACTGGAGTGGGGTGTCATTGCCTTCTCCGACTAGCATGTGAGATGAGCGCAATTGTTGAGTAATTTGAACATTCTTTGGCATTGTGTTTCTTTGGGATGTTCTTACACTGTTGCAAACATTCTAGGTCCCACAAGAGATTCCCTGTCTTGGCGATCTGGCAATGAGACTGAGAACCCCTAGGGAATTTGACTTTGAACGTCAGTGGGATTTGAATACAGAACTTCCACAGACTGGGGAAACAGACTTTTGGAGGGCACAAACAAAATATTGTGCACACCAGGACCCAGGAGAAAGGAGCAGTGACCCCACAAGATACTGCACCAGACTTGCTTGTGAGTGTTCAGGAGTCTCTGGTGGAGGTATGGGTCGACAGTGGCCTGCCACAGAGTCAGAGGCACTGAATACAAGAGTTCTGGGAACCATGGGGTGTCCTGGCATACGTCCTTTTGAAGGAGATCACCTTTACCACCATTACCCCTACCATACTGCTACCATAGTTAGGCCTCAGGCCAAACTACAGGGAGAAAACATAGCCCCACCCATCAACAGAAAATTGGATTAAAGATTTACTGAGCTTGGCCACACCCATCAGAGAAAGACCCAGATTCCCCTGCAACCAGTGTCTCTCATCAGGAAGCTTCCACAAGTCTTTCATCCTTATCCATCAGAAGGCAGACAGAATGGAAACCACAATCACAGAACATTTACAAGGACTACTAAAATTTATCTAGGTAAAAAGGAAGTTAAATACGGAATATTGTTTTCAAAGACCCAAGAATAAGGGAAAGCATAAATACTAAAGCAGCTTCAGTAAGTGCTATATGGTTTACATATACAAGAAAAAGTGAGAATGATGAGAGATGGAACAAAGGAGGTGATAATTGTTAACTTCTCTTAAGCTTTGTGTGCTAAAAGTTTTAATAGTTACCTTCTCTTGAACTCTGTGTGCCAAAACTTTCTTCTAGTCTTGCATATGGATTATCTCAGGCATTCTCTGAAAAATCATACAGATTTTTCTGTAAATATTATATGTTAAACCATGTATTATAGTTGGTAAGACATGATATGGCAGCCTAACAACTATTAGCTGTGCAACTCTAGGGAAGTTATTAACCTCTCTGTGCCTTAGTTTCTTCATCTGTAAAATGGGAAAATGGAAGTCCATCTACTTGATAGTTACATTATAAGGATTATGTGAACTATCAAATAAAAAGCACTTAGACAGCACCTGGCATATGATAAGCACATGTTTTAGTTATTAATAGTATTATTTTTCCACACTTTATATTTGCTGAAACTATTGTGGTGGTGCTTTCAACACATAAGCCAGAATACACTAGGACTCTGATCAAAAGCTTGGGTTGGAGTCCCAGCTCACATATGGAATGAGATTCAAGGCTCTCAAAACTGACCTCAACTTTTACCATCCTCTCTTTCCTTTCTCCACTAAAGCTTCATTGGCCACTCAACTGTTAGTCAAACATTCTACTTCAGAATATTAAACTCTCATTGTGCCCTCTAATCAAAAAGTTCTTCCCCATTTCCCAGCTAATGAAAATTAGCTTAGATATCATTTTATTTTCAAATGAACAAATGTTTAAATGCCCAATATCCAAACTTTGATGAGACTTTGCCAGGTTACCTGAATGATTGTGGTCCTGTAAGTATAAAATAAATGAAAGGCGAAATAAGTGAGTATGTTCTGGGTAACATATTAAAAATTAAAAAGGGTAGGAGCTCTATTGTATAAAATAATCAGAAAAAAATTTTATTTAACCAAAAGTTAGTGAACTTGAAGTCAAATTGGCTTGGGCAAACCAAACATCTTGTTCTTATAACTAAAAAGACACAATGTGAAACAAATGGATCCAAAGATTTAGATATTATCATCAGGTTGGTCTGTTTATCTAATAATTTGATTCATTTTATGTCAACCTTATTATCTCATACTGCAGATATACTTTCTCTATATTATAGGAAAGAAAAACATGGCTACAAATATTTGCAAGATTTTACAATACCAGGAACTTATCACTAACCTGTATATACCAAAGGACTTCTCTATCCCTAGATTATATAACATGTAAAGCATATATATACAAACATACATGTATATACATATACACACATTCCAATTTTATAAATCATATTAGAATGTATATATACTTATGTTCATAAAATAAAGAAAAATGTCTCTATATATTATGATATATTTAATAGTTATATAATATTGTGGAATATATATATTCCAATCAGCCAAGGTGTAGTCACAGTATTGATTAACCAGATCTTATTCAAAAGCCTTCCCCTGAAGAAGGCAAAGGAGATGTGGTGGCCATATTCTTCAATTTCAGTCAGTTCAGTTCAGTCGCTAAGTCGTGCCCGACTCTTTGGGACCCCATGAATCACAGCACACCAGGCCTCCCTGTCCATCACCAACTCCCGGAGTTCACTCAAACTCACGTCCATCGAGTCAGTGATGCCATCCAGCCATCTCATCCTCTGTCATCCCCTTCTCCTCCTGGCCCCAATCCCTCCCAGCATCAGAGTCTTTTCCAATGAGTCAGCTCTTCGCATTAGGTGGCCAAAGTACTGGAGTTTCAGCTTTAGCATCAGTCCTTCCAAAGAACATCCAGGGCTGATCTCCTTCAGAATGGACTGGTTGGATCTCCTTGCAGTTCAAGGGACTCTCAAGAGTCTTCTCCCACACCACAGTTCAAAAGCATCAATTCTTCGACACTCAGCTTTCTTCCCAGTCCAACTCTCACATCCATACATGATCACTGGAAAACCATAGCCTTGACTAGACAGACCTTTGTTGGCAAAGTAATGTCTCTGCTTTTCAACATGCTATCTAGGTTGGTCATAACTTTCCTTCCAGGGAGTAAGCGTCTTTTAATTTCATGGCTGCAGTCACCATCTGCAGTGATTTTGGAGCCCCCCAAAATAAAGTTTGACACTGTTTCTACTGTTTCCCCATCTATTCCCCATGAAGTGATGGACCAGATGCCATGATCTTCATTTTCTGAATGTTGAGCTTTAAGCCAACTTTTTCACTCTCCACTTTCACTTTCATCAAGAGGCTTTTGAGTTCCACTTCACTTTCTGCCATAAGGGTGGTGTCATCTGCATATCTGAGGTTATTGATATTTCTTCTCCTGGCAATCTTGATTCCAGCTTGTGCTTCTTTCAGCCTAGAGTTTCTCATGATGTACTCTGCGTATAAGTTAAATAAGCAGGGTGACAATATACAGCCCTGACGTACTCCTTTTCCTATTTGCAACCAGTCTGTTGTTCCATGTCCAGTTCTAACTGTTGCTTCCTAACCTGCATACAGATTTCTCAAGAGGCAGATCAAGTGGTCTGGTATTCCCATCTCTTTCAGAATTTTCCACAGTTTACTGTGATCCACACAGTCAAAGGCTTTGGCATAGTCAATAAAGCAGAAATAGATGTGTTTCTGGAACTCTCTTGCTTTTTCTATGATCCAGGAGATGTTGGCAATTTGATCTCTGGTTCCTCTGCCTTTCCTAAAACCAGCTTGAACATCTGGAAGTTCACGGTTCACATACTGCTGGAGCAGCCATGAAGAGATACCCCATGTCCAAGGTAAGAGAAACCCAAGTAAAACGGTAGGTGTTGCAAGAGGGCATCAGAGGGCAGACACGCCGAAACCATAATCACAGAAAACTAGTCAGTCTAACCACACTAAGACCACAGCCTTGTCTAACTCAGTGAAACTAAGCCATCCCCTGTTGGGCCACCCAAGACGGGCGGGTCATGGTGGAGAGGTCGGACAGAATGTGGTCCACTGGAGAAGGGAATGGCAAACCACTTCAGTATTCTTGCCTTGAGAACCCCATGAACAGTATGAAAAGGCAAAATGATAGGATACTAAGAGGAACTCCCCAGGTCAGTAGGTGCACAATATGCTACTGGAGATCAGTGGAGAAATAACTCCAGAAAGAATGAAGGGATGGAGCCAAAGCAAAAATAATACCCCGCTGTGGATGTGACTGGTGATAAAAGCAAGGGCCGATGCTTCAATTTACATCCAAAAAATTTAGAATGGTTTCATAAAAGGGTTGTGTGAGGTTAGATTGTTCTTTATAGAGGGAAGAATGGACAGTGGATGTAAAAAATGGCATGTACATTATAATTCAACTGTAATTTATAAGATCTATTTCAGTTTTAAAATTATATGAGCATAAACTCTTGTATTCTTGAGTATTCTCATTGGTTTAGTGGCAGTACAGAACCTACTTCAGTACATTTATGAAATATTTGATCTTTAGATTTTCTTGAATCTGAATTCCTTGGAAATTTCCAATAACAGATGCAATGTCATATTTTAGGTTCACAGCTCTTTGGTAGGAAAGGCAGATATCAATCATTCCTATTTATATTGTTAACTTAAAATCAAAAAGTCTATAAATATTTCAAACATTTTTGCCTCTTTGGAGTAAAAATTGGAAACTTTAAACACATAGCAATTTGTACTTTACTTAACTTGTACTCTTGTTCTTAAGCTAGAATGCTTAAATTTTAATGCTTAAGCTAAATACTTAAGCGACTTAGCAGCAGCAGCAGCAAATTGATTTATCAGTGAAATTTAGATATCACCGCTGCTGCTAAGTCGCGTTAGTCATGTCCGGCTCTGTGCGACCCCATAGATGGCAGCCGACCAGGCTCCTCCGTACCTGGAATACTCCAGGTAAGAACGCTGGAGTGGGTTGCCGTTTCCTTCTCCAATGCATGAAAGGAAAAGTGAAAGTGAACTCCTTCAGTCCTGTCGAACTCTTAGCGACCCCATGGACTGCAGCCTACCAGGCTCCTCCATCAATGGGATTTTCTAGGCAAGAGTGCTGGGAGTGGGTTGCCATTGCCTTCTTCATTAGATATCACTAGTAGAATGGATATTCAGCTTGTCTCTGGGAAAGTTTCCCACTACTGTTTATTGTTTGTTTAAATAGGTCTGTGAATGGCAGTTATGCTATAGCCATTGATTTGAGGCTTTGCTTCTGAAATATTAATGTTTTTTGGTGTTTCATAATAAAAGAACCTCATGCAATTAAATTTATTATTGAGTGTGACTTTTATATTCTTGACTAGAACCTCACCTGGCATACAGTATATAGTCAATAATATTTTAATGAATAAATAGTGAGATGTCAAACTCACATCTGCAATGTGATACAAGGTAACCTGCCAAATTGCCAATTGCATAAATTATTTTTATCTAAAGCATAATTCAGGAACCACTTCAATGCTGAAACAAATATTTACCTAACATCATTTTCAAATATATAGAATGTCAAAGAACAAAATACTTTTTAAAAAATTACTGAAAAAGCCAACAAAATTGAAAGCAGAAAGGAATAGAAAGTTGAATAATTCAGGCCATAGAGTTTGCTCATTAGTCAGAGCAAAGTTAAGCTAAGTGCAGAGTGGATATGAAAGGGCAGAAAGGAAATATAATTAAACTATATGAATAACAATGGTTTGAAATAAAAACCAAGCATAGTACTGGAAGTCTGAGCCAGAGCAATTACACAAGAAATAGAAATAAAAGTCATCCAAATATAAAAGTCAAAATTATCTGTTTGCAGATGACAATATTTAATACTCATAGAAAATCCTAAAGACTCTGAAACACTGTTAAAGCTAAAAAATGCAATTAAGTTGCAGAATCAAAATCAACATAGAAAAATCTGCTGCATTTTCATATACTCCCTTCCAAATTTAAAAGAACAATCCCTCTTGCAATAGCATTAAAAAGAATAAAATACTTAGGAGTAAATTTAACCAAAGAGGTGAAAAGTCTATACATTGTAAACTATACAACATTGATGAAAAAGAGAAGACATAAATCAATGGAAGGATATTCTGTATTTATACAATGGATTGTAAAATATAATTACTTAATTAATTTAATTAATTAATTAATATAATTAATGTCGTTAATTCTTGTTGTTGTAATATTGTTAATGACCCAAAATCATCTATCAAAATTCCAAAGTCACATTTCATAGAAATAGAAAAAACTCCTAAAATTCATGTGGAATAATTAAAAACAACAACAACACTGAGTTATCAAAGTAATTTTGTGAAAGAATAAGAAAACTGGAGACATCACACATCAGTATTCACATACAAGTAATGTGTCCTGTTATCTATCCATTGTCTTCCTTTTTCATACTAACTGTTGAGATATTAAGGTACATTTCTCTTATTTCCATTAATCTACTCAGGACCAATGAATAAAAGAAAGAATAAAAATACAAACATCCCTAATTGGGGGAATAGATTAACATATACTGGAACATTAGACCACTTCCAAGGGTATGTTCTTTTAAGATATGCATTGTTAGAAAGCTGCTTATTTAGCGGTCTTATTTCTATAAAAACGTTTTAGCAAGGCATGGAAAGTCAGATGTACTCAGTATTTTTTTTTGAAGATGCCTACATCTGCAATTTAAGTAAAGATGGGAGTGAAATAACTCTAATACTGAGTCATAAAATTCTTTGGAGAAAAAAATGATGTTGAAATAATGAGTAATATAATTAGGCTAGTTTGCTTACATTAGTGAAATATAAAATGCTAATAATACTGAAAAAGGATGATCAATCTTTAGTCAGAAAATATTCAATACAGCTAACACAGTAGTTTTTATTAAGTTAAAAAGAGCATTACATAGTGACAAAGGGATCAATTATCTAAGAAACATAATATACATATATATGCACCTTACAAATGTATATATATGCACCTAACAATGGAGAGTCAAAATACATGAAGCAAAACTAATAAAGCTTAATGGAGAAATAAATCCACTATTATAAGTGAAGACTCTCAGGACCCCTCTGTCATAAATTATCTAGAAAGCAGAAAATCAATAAAGATATAGTTGACATGAATAGCATTCTACTTGATCTAATTGGCATTTATGAAATACTTCATCCAACAAGAGAATGCACAATCTTCTCAAGCTTATATGGAATATTTAGCAATATATACCACATTTTGGGGCCGAAACACACTTTAATAAATTTAAAATAATAGAAGTAAAACTACCTATGTTCTCAGACTATATGGGTATTAAACTGAAATCAAAACCAGGAAGAGATGTAGAAAATCTCAATTTTTGCAGAGAAGACACTTGTAAATAGCATATGAACCAAAGCAAAAGTCTCCAGAGAAATTTAAAAATATTTTGAGCTAAGTATATTTAGAAATATAGTTCATAAAAAGTAGATGCAGTGAAAGCAACACTTAGAGGGAGGTTTATAAAGCATACTTTAGAATATAGAAGGGAATATTAACTAAGTGCCCTCCACTTCCATCCTAGGAACCTAGAGAAAGAAGAAACATTTAAGCCAAAAGACAGCTGAAGAAAAGAAATAATTTTGGCAGAAATCAGTAAGGATTGAGAAAACAATGGTGTCTATTTTTTTAATTTAAATTTATTTTAATTAGAGGCTAATTACTTTACAGTGGTGACTATTAATGAAGCCCAAAATTGGTTGATTCAGTAAATTTTACTTAAGAAATATTAATATTTAATAAAATAATATTAAAATGATTGATCTCTGCAAGGCTAACCAATAAATGAAGAGAGAAAACACATATTACAAATATTTTCTCTTTCTGAAATGAAAGAGGGACATCACTACTCATGATCACATGAACATTAGAAGGGAAAGATAATAAAGAAATGCTATGAAAGCTGTATGCCCACAAATTTAATCACTTAGATGAAATGGATTAATAACTTGAAAGACACAAACTACCAAGACTCACAGAGGAGTAATAGATAATCTCAATGGCTATATCTGTTGGAACATTCTATCAATAATTAACAAAATTCCAAAAACATAATGCAGTCTAATGGTTTTAATGGTCATATTTCCAAATATTTAAGAAAAAAAGGAGGATAATTGTATTGAATCTCTTCTAGAAAACAGAAGCAGAGAGAACATGTTCTAAATCATTCAATAACTTCAGAAATATCTTAACACATTATAAGAGAGGAAAGCTACAGACACACACACACATACATATATATATTAATACCATCAATGAAATACTCCCCAAAATAATAGCAAATTGAATCCAATATTACAGAAGAGAAAAACTACAAACCTATATATATCTTATTATCATCAATGATATATACCCCTCATAATAATATCAAACTGAATTCAATATATAAAACAACTACACCATGACAACCAAGGTCAGTTAATTAGGGTTGGGGTTCAACATTTGAAAGTCAATGTATGTCACATCAACATGATAAATTTAAAAATATATATTATCTCAAATGATGCAGAAAATTATTTTTAAAAATCCAGCATCTCTATGGGAAAAGCTCTCAACAAAGTAGGAATACAGGGAAGTTTCTTCAACTTTATAAAGAACATTTACAAAATCAAACAACTGTCTTCATCCTGAATGGTTAGTGTATGATCTAAAATTTATCAGAGACCTGTATTTGTCCAAAGGTGCCTCTTCTGAATCTTGTTGAAGATGAAACACTTTTAAAAAATCAGAGTACAACAATAAATGTCTGTAGATAACACAAAACTTCAGTTCAGTTCAGTCCTTCAGTTGTGTCAGTCTCTTTGCGACCCCATGAACCACAACATGCCAGGTCTCCCTGTCCATCACACAAAACTTAAGTATGGCTAAACACCTAATGACAATGTAATTGACAAACAAACTTGATTAGAGTAACCAGAATTATGATTAATTATGCTGCTGCTGCTAGGTCGCTTCAGTCGTGTCCGACTCTGTGCGACCCCAGAGATGGCAGCCCACCAGGCTCCGCCGTCCCTGGGATTCTCCAGGCAAGAACACTGGAGTGGGTTGCCATTTCCTTCTCCAATGCATGAAAGTGAAAAGTGAAAGTGAAGTCGCTCAGTCGTGTCCGACTCTTCGCGACCCCATGGACTGCAGCCTACCAGGCTCCTCCATCCATAGGGTTTTCCAGGCAAGAGTACTGGAGTGGGGTGCCATTACCTTCTCCATGATTGATTATAATAACACTCAAAAACCTTAATCTCTGGCAAAAACCAATAAACAAATAATTATGAACTGCTTATCATATTAGCATTTTTGATTGGAATTATTATGCTGTAGTCTTCCTCTGCTCAGAAGACAATGGTAGGTAAATTTAGACTCATCTAACAATCAATGTTTCAATATTTTATCTTATTTGAAAAAACCTAGATAATTAATGAATTCTCTTATTTCACTTAGCTTTAAATTACCAAAATCTGGAGAGACCATTTTAGACTTTCCCCAAACATAATTATTCCCGTAGAATTTACCTAAAATGTCTTCTCACTTACATTTACTTCGTTTCATCATATCAAGTTATTTTCCCTGCTGGCAAATTTCCAAAAGATATAAGAACATCTTATTCGACCTCTAGTAAATTGCACTCATGTCACATGCTAGTAAAGTAATGCTCAAAATTCTCCAAGCCAGGCTTCAGTAATACATGAACCATGAAATTCCAGATGTTCAAGCTGGTTTTAGGAAAGACAGAGGAACCAGAGATCAAATTGACAACATCTGCTGGATCATCTAAAAAGCAAGAGAGTTCCAGACAAACATCTATTTCTGCTTTATTGACTATGCCAAAGCTTTTGACTGTGTGGATCACAATAAACTGTGGAAAATTCTTCAAGAGATGGAAACACCAGACCACCTGACCTGCCTCTTGAGAAACCTATATGCAGGTCAGGAAGCAACAGTTAGAACTGGACATGGAACAACAGACTGGTTCCAAATAGGAAAAGAGTACGTCAAGGCTGTATATTGTCACCTGCTTATTTAACTTATACGCAGAGTACATCATGAGAAACGCTGGTCTGGAAGAAGCACAAGCTGGAATCAAGATTGTAGGGAGAAATATTAGTAAGCCCAGATATGCAGATGACACCACCCTAATGGCAGAAAGTGAAGAGGAACTCAAAAGCCTCTTGATGAAAGTGAAAGTGGAGAGTGAAAAAGTTGGCTTAAAGCTCAACATTCAGAAAACGAAGATCATGGCATCCGGTCCCATTACTTCATGAGAAATAGATGGGGAAACAGTAGAAATAGTGTCAGACTTTATTTTTGGGGGGCTCCAAAATCACTGCAGATGATCACTGCAGCCATGAAAAAGACGCTTACTCCTTGGAAGAAAACTTATGACCAACCTAGATAGCATATTCAAAAGCAGAGACATTACTTTGCCAACAAAGGTTCGTCTAGTCAAGGCTATGGTTTTCCAGTGGTCATGTATGGATGTGAGAGTTGTGCTGTGAAGAAAGCTGAGTGCTGAAGAATTGATGCTTTTGAACTGTGGTGTGGGAGAAGACTCTTGAGAGTCCCTTGGACTGCAAGGAGATACAACCAGTCCATTCTAAAGGAGATCAGTCCTGGGTATTCTTTGGAAGGACTGATGCTAAAGCTGAAGCTCCAGTACTTTGGCCACCTCATGCGAAGAGTTGGCTCATTGGAAAAGACTCTGATGCTGGGAGAGATTCGGGGCAGGAGGAGAAGGGGACTACAGAAGATGAGATGGCTGGATGGCATCACCAACTCGATGGACGTGAGTTTGAGTGAACTCCGGGAGTTGGTGATGGACAGGGAGGCCTGGAGTGCTGTGATTCATGGGGTCACAAAGAGTCGGACACGACTGAGCAACCGAACTGAACTGAACTGAAATCTAGGTACAGCAGAAGTCTTATAATATTGATGACTCTAAAAACATATCTATATCAATCAAACCAAGGAGCTTAAGTAGCTGCAATACCAGATATCAATTCAGTACTAAATATTTCCCAAATCACATGAAGCTGAAATTCATTCTTTTATAATTGTGAGAATTTATATGTGTATATTTTATTTCAAGCCAACTAAACAGAGTTTATCCATAAACCAATCTTGGCAATGCCATTTGGAAGCTGAGACACCTTATAAATTAACACATAGACATACATATATCTATATAGACACAGAGATCTCACAATCTCACAGTTTTCCTACTTAAAGTTTAAGAAGTTTTCTCCTTCACACTCAGGGTTAGGGGCCCGGGTAGATTATTTACATCTCAAAAACAAGAAAAGAAATACCAATTCCTTCTAGAAAGCTAACTTCTTCTAAGGGTATTTGCAAAACCAGTTTTAGAATGTCAAGACATTCCCATTTTGGCCATTTTCAATGCTTCTTCTTCTTCTTCTTTTTTTTTTTTCCAAATAGCAAATTCAGCGTAAATAAATAACAACAATAGACACTAATGCATACCATTCACTCACATTCGAATGCCTCAGTTACAGAGGAACAAGAATCACCATTCAAGTTCACCTTTGCCTCAGCTGTTGACTCAAGACTCTGTGTCCTCTCTTCAATACAAAAAGCAACAACCAGTGCATAGCTGTGGCCACTGACTTATCAGTCTAACTTCTATCTCCCCATTGTTACAGTTTCCAATATCTCTGCAACAGCCTTGGGGGTGTCTCAGTGTTCTCTGTACTCTCTTGAAGACCTCCATTCATCAAGCACAGCTACCAGAGGTCTGAGATATGAGTGGAGATTTTGCCACAACTTTTGAGATTTTCCCCACAGCTTTTGAGATCACCCCCACAACTTTCAGGCTCCACATTAATGGATGGCCACCCCAGGATTACACCCATGTTGTAACTTACAGGCCCTAAATGTTAGTGGATGGCTCCCCACAACTTCTTATTCCCATCCTTATTTCCAGGCATCTTGCCGTCATGGGAGTGTTCTCAGTCGCCTTGCTGCTCCCACAATGGTTTGGTTGCACAATGAAATCCCACAAACCCTGTATTGCCTTACCAAAGCAAGTATCTGGAGTTAGTGATAGACATCAACAGTTTAATATTTAGGGGAAGCCTACCTGTCTGAAGCAAGGTTCTGCAGCAACACTGCACTCTGTGTGGCAGACAGCAAGCAGGACATGGCATCAGCCTTCACTCCCAGGGAAGAGTGGGAGATTAGCAGTTATTGGGGAATTGAAGTCATGTTGGCATTGTTAGGTAGATAGAATAGGAAAAAGGAGTCCAAAATGGCGGTGGCTAAAAGATGAAGAAGGGGAAAGCCCACGAAAATAGAACAAAGGAAGGTCGGAGGACCAGAGTGAGGACCTCAGGTGGAGTAAACACTCTCCTGGCTAGCCCAATTTACACAGGGCAGGCTCAGGGAGAGGAGAAAAAAAAAACATATAAAAAGAGGAGCAAAAATTGAACTGGGGCTTCTCTTCATTTTGCTTATTTCTGTTTGGCCACCCTCATGCCTCGAGGATGTATTTTTCTTTGCTTGCCAAATAAAACTGAGCTGTAACACAGAGCTGTAACACTGGTTCGTCTGTCGTTTCAAATTTTTGCTGCAGTGAGACAGAACCGAAGAAATGACACGCTCCCCTGACATCTATGGTGCCATGACTCAGATTTAACCTGGCTAAAAAAACCTCAACTCAGCCCCCGTGAGGTGGAAGACAAGCACAAAAGAAACCCAAATCGACAAAAGCTCCAATGGTGGAAACTGAACATGAAGAAAACCCAGCACAGGGGCAGTGACAAGAAGCCCAGAGTACTAGAAACTGGGACAGCAAAAACAAACTCAGCAGAAAGCTCACATGGCTCAGTCTCAGATTCCAGAAGATCTACAGTTAAGGCAGGAGGTCCTCACTCCTGTGGCTGGAAGGACATATGGCTAACAAAATCGTAATTCCTTTACAGTTTTTTATTTCTTATTTCCTCAAACCTCCCACGAACAGGCAAAGGGCTGTGGGTACTCCAGGATGTCCCAAAGGCTCTACTGTCTGCTGTGCCTTAGTAACTGTTGCCCAAACGTGTGGGAGTTCTTCTGTCCTGAATCTTTGTGCCAAGGATCAGGCCATTGAAAACTGTGAGCACAGGTCAGGTTTTTAGCAGATTTTCTGGCAGGTTATGAAGTGGATTCCTTGGCACGTTTTTTCCCACTGTTTTTCTTCCCATCCTTAAGCTCCTCTCTCCATCTGTGCCACTGCTTACAAAATATTGGGCAGGTCATCATCTTTCCATTTCTAAAAGTTGTGCTTGAAACTGTTTACTTAAGATTGGGATTCAAACCCACGTGGCAGGGACTCTGTGCTATGTTTTCTCATTCAGTCATATCCAACTGGGACTTGAGTCTGCCAAAACACACGGTGCCTGGCTTCAGGACCTATTGAAGCTCAGGTTCTTGATGTCTCATTGAAAAAGTTCAGTGAGAGATACAGTGATAGGTAAGAGATAGATTTATTCGGATTTAGAGAAGCACACTCCACAGGGTGTGGAGCCTCACAGAGGGAGAGTGGGGAACCCATGGAATGTGGTGTGTTTAGTTTTTTATGAGCTGGGTGATTTCATATGCTAACGAGTGGGAGGATCATTCCAACAGTTGGGGAACCACCTATTCCTCGGTCTTTCAACAGTGCCTTGAAACTGTGAGGAGATACCCCACGTTCAAGGGCAAAGGAAAAGCACTAGCAAGATGATAGCAGGGGCAAAATCTTAAGAATCCAACCCCATACCCACCAGAGATGCTCAGAGGGCTGACACATACCTTGTCCACACCAGGACCCAGAGACTGCAGAGACTGAGACAGAACTGTGTTTGAGTGTCTCCTGAGGAGGTATGGGTCAGCAGTGGACTGCTGCAGGGGCAGGGGCTCTGGGTGCAGGAGACCTGAGTATGGCATAAGCCCTCTTGGAGGAGGTCACCATTAATACCACCATAGAGCCATCAGAACTTACACAGGGCTGGGGACATAGACTCTTGGAGGGCACAAACAAAACTGTGTGTGCACCAGGACCCAGAAGAAAGGAGCAGTGACCCCACAAGAGACTGACCCAGACTTGCCTGTGAGTTTCTAGGAGTCTCTGGTGGAGGCGTGGGTCAGCGGTGGCCTGCTCCAGGGTTGGGGGCATTGAGTGTAGCATTGTGTGCATGGGACCCTTTGAAGGAGGTCACCATTATCTTTATTACCTCCACCATAGTTTGGCCCCAGGTGAATAACAGGGAGGGAACACAGCCCCGCCCATCGACAGAAAATTGGATTGAAGATTTACTGAGCATGGCCCCTCCCATGAGAACAAGACCCAGTTTCCCCCTTAGTCAGTCTCTCCCATCAAGAAGCTTCATAAGCCTCTTATCCTTCTCCATCAGAAGGCAGACAGACTGAAAACCACTTTCACAGAAAAATAACCAATCTGACCACATGGACCACAGCCTTGTCTACCTCAATGAAACTGTGAGCCATGTTGTGCAGGGCCACCAAACACAGACGGGTCATGGAGGAGAGTTCGGACAAAACAAACTGGAGAAGGGAATGGCAAACCACTTCAGTATTCTTGCCTTGAGAACCTCATGAACAGTATGAAAAGGCAAAATGATAGGACACTGAAAGATGAACTCCTCAGGTCAATAGGCACCCAATATGTTACTGGAGATCAATGGAGAAAGAATTCCAAATAGAATGAAGAGATGGAGCCAAAGCAAAAACAGCACCCAGTTGTGGATTTGACTGCTGATGGAAATAAAGTCTGATGCTATAAAGAGCAATAATGCATCCAGGAATCTGGAATGTTAGGTCCATGAATCAAGGCAAATTGGAAGTGGTCAAACAGGAGATGGGAAGAGGGAACATTAACATGTTAGGAATCAGCAAACTAAAATGGACTGGACAGGGAGAATTTAACTCAGATGACCATTATATCTACTATTGTGGGCAAAAATCCTTCATAAGAAGTGGAAAAGCCCTCATAATCCACAAAAGAATCTGAAATGCAGTACTTGGATTGAATCTCAAAAACTACAGAATGACGTCTGTTTGTTTCCAAGGCAAATCATTCAATATTACAGTAATCCAAGTCTATGCCCCAACAAGTAATGCTGAAGAAGCTGAATTTGAATGGTTCTATGAAGACCTACAAGACCTTCTAGAACTAACACCCAGAAAAGATGTCCTTTTCATTATAGGGGACTGGAATGAAAAAGTAGTAAGTCAAGAAACATCTAGAGTAACAGGCAAATTTGGTCTTGGAGTACAAAATGAAGCAGGGCAAAGGCTAACAGAATTTAGCCAAGAAAACACACAGGTCATGGGAAAAAACCCTGTTCCAACTACACAAGAGACGACTCTACACATAGACATCACCAGATGGTTAATACTGAAATCAAATTGATTATATTCTTTGCAGCCAAAGATGGAGAAGCACTATACAGTCAGCCAAAACAAGACAGGGAGCTGTCTGTGGCTCAGATAATGAACTCCTTATTGCAAATTCAGATTTAAATTGAATAAAGTAGGGAAACCCACTAGATCATCAAGGTATGACCTCAATCAAATCCCTTAAGATTATACAGTGAAAGTGAGAAATAGATTGAAGGTATTAGATCTGATAGACAGACTGCCTGAAGAACTATGGACAGACGTATGTGACATTGTACAGGAGGCAGTGATAAAGACCATCCCCAAGAAAAAGAAATGCAAAAATGCAAAATGGTTTTCTGATGGGGCCTTACAAATAGCTGTGAAAAGAAGAGAAGCAAAACGCAAAGCAGAAAAGGAAACATATACCCTTTTGAAGGCAGAGTTCCAAAGAATAGCAAGGAAAGATAAGAAAGCCTTCCTCAGTGATCAATGAAAAGAAATAGAGGAAAACAGCAGAATGGGAAAGATTAGAGATCTCTTTAAGAAATTTAGAGATACTAAGGGAATATATCATGCAAAGATGGGCAGAATAAAGAACAGATATGGTATGGACCCAACTGAAGCAGATGATATTAAGAAGAGGTGGTAAGAAAACACAGAAGAACTGTATAGAAAAGATATTAATGACCCAGATAGTCATGATGGTGTGATCACTCACCTAGAGCCAGACATCCTGGAATGCAAAGTCAAGTGGGCCTTAGGAAGAATCACTACAAACAAAGCGAGTGAAGGTTATGGAATTCCAGTTGAGCTATTTCAAATCCTGAAAGATGATGCTATGAAAGTGCTGCACTCAATATATCAGCAAATTTGGAAAACTCAGCAGTGGCCACAGGACTGGAAAAGGTCAGTTTTCATTCCAATCCCAAAGAAATGCAATAACATTGAATGTTCAAACTACTGCAAAACTGCACTCATCTCACATGCTAGCAAAGTGATGCTCAAAATTCTCCAAGCCAGGCTTCAACAGTACATGATCCATGAATATCCAGATGTTCAAGCCAGACTTAGAAAAGGCAGAGGAACCAGGACTAAAATTGCCAACATCTGTTGGATCACCGAAAAATCAAAAATTTCAAAAAACCTATACTTCTGCTTTATTGACTAGGCCAAAGCCTTTGACTGTGTGACTCACAACAAACTGAAAAATTCTTCAAGAGGTGGGAATACCAGACCACTTTACCTGCCTCTTGAGAAATCTGTTTGCAGGTCAGGAAGCAACAGTTTGAACTGGACATGGAACAACAGACTGGTTCCAAATTAGGAAAGGAGTATAACAAGGCTGTATATTGTCATCCTGTTTATTTAACTTATATGCAGAGTACATCATGAGAAACGCTGGGCTAGATGAAGCACATGCTGGAATCAAGATTTCTGGGAGAAATATCAATAACCTAAGATATACAGATGACACCACACTTATGGCAGAAAGTGAAGAACTAAAGAGTCTCTTGATGAAAGTGAAAGAGGAGAGTGAAAAAGTTGGCTTAAAGCTCAACATTCAGAAAACTAAGATCATGGCATCTGGTCCCATCACTTCATGTGAAATAGATGGGGAAACAGTGAAAACAGTGACAGACTTTATCTTCTGGGGCTTCAAAATCACTGCAGATGGTGACTGTAGCCATGAAATTAAAAGACGCTTACTCCTTGAAAGGAAAGCTATGACCAACCTAGACAGCATATTAAAAAGCAGAGACATTATGGCCAGCAAAGGTCCATCTAGCCAAAGCTTTGGTTTTTCCAGTAGCTGTGTATAGATTTGAGAGCTGGAGTATAAAGAAAGCTGAGCGTGGAAGAATTGATGCTTTTTAACTGTGATGTTCAAGAAGACTCTTGAAAGTCCCTTGGACTGCAAGGAGATCCAACCAGTACATCCTAAATGAAATAGGTCCTGAATATTCATTGGAAGAACTGATGCTGAAGCAGAAACTCCAGTACTTTGGCCTCCTGATGCAAAGAGCTGACTCATTTATAAAGACCCTGATGCTGGAAAAGATTGAAGGCAGGAGGAGAAGGGGATGACACAGCATGAGAGGGTTGGATGGCATCACCAACTCGATGCACATGAGTTTGAGTAAACTCCAGGGTTGTTGAAGGACAGAGAGGCCTTGCTTGCTGCAGTCAATGAGATCACAAACAGTAGCACATGACTGAGTGACTGAATTGAACTGAACTGAACTGGAACTGTCCTAGCACTTCTGGGCGTGCTGTTTAGCTTGCAGATTGAAGATCAAGGTTTAGTTGAATATGACTTGTCATCTTGGACCCATTTAATTTTAATAAGTTTATGTTATGTCCTTGGGCTATATCATTCTTTCAAAGTTGTGCCCTGCCCCTTCCCTCCTGTTTCATGCTCCTTTCCTTGGGCAATTCCTGGCCCACAATGTTTCCTCTACAGTCTTGTGGAGGGAAAACCAAGAAATGGTTGGCCGTTTGGAGGGAAATAATGTATAATATCCAGTCCCTGCCAAGAAATTTCACTGCTCATAGCAAACATCCTTTTCCAACAACACAAGACTAAACATGGACATCACCAGATGGTCAACACTGAAATCAGATTGATTATATTCTTTGCAGCCAAAGATGGAGAAGCTCTATACAGTCAGCAAAAACAAGACTGGGAGCTGACTGTGGCTCAGATCATGAACTCCTTATTGCCAAATTCAGACTGAAATGGAAGAAAGTAGGGAAAACCACTAGACCATTCAGGTGTGATCTACATTAAATCCCTTATGATTATACAGTGGAAGTGAGAAATAGATTTAAGGGACTAGATCTGATAGATAGAGTGCCTGATGAACTATGGTCAGAGGTTCCTGACATTGTACAGGAGACAGGGATCAAGACCATCCCCATGGAAAAGAAATGCAAACAAGCAAAATGGCTGTCTGAGGAGGCCTTACGAATAGCTGTGAAAAGAAGAGAAGTGAAAAGCAAAGGACAAAAGTAAAGATATAAGCATCTGAATGCAGAGTTCCAAAGAATAGCAAAAAGAGATAAGACAGCCTTCCTCAGCGATCAATGAAAAGAAATAGAGGAAAACAAAAGAATGGGAAAACTAGAGATCTCTTCAAGAAAATTAGAGATACCAAGGGAACATTTCATGCAAAGATGAGTTCAATAAGGGACAGAAATGGTATGGACCTAACAGAAGCAGAACATATTAAAAAGAGGTGGCAGGATACACAGAAGAACTATACAAAAAAGATCTTCATGACCAGGATAATCATGACGGTGTGATCACTCACCTAGAGCCGGACACCCTGGAATGTGAAGTCAAGTGGGCCTTAGAAAGCATCACTACGAACAAAGCTAGTGGAGATGATGGAATTCCAGTTGAGCTCTTTCAAATCCTGAAAGATGATGGTGTGGAAGTGCTGCACTCAATATGCCAGCAAATTTGGAAAACTCAGCAGTGGCCACAGGACTGGAAAAGGTCAGTTTTCATTCCAATCCCAAAGAAAGGCAATGCCAAAGAATGCTTAAACTACGGCACAATTGCACTCATCTCACATGCTAGTAAAGTAATGCTCAAAATTCTCCAAGCCAGGCTTCAACAGTATGTGAACCGCGAACTTCCAGATGTTCAAGCTGGTTTTAGAACAGTCTTAGAAACCAGAGATCAAATTTCCAACATCCACTGGATCACAAAAAAAGCAAGAGAGTTCCAGAAAAACATCTATTTCTGCTTTATTAACTATGCCAAAGCCTTTGTGTGAATCACAATAAACTGTGGAAAATTCTGAAAGAGATGGGAATACCAGACCACCTGACCTGGCTTTTGAGAAATCTGTATGCAGGTCAGGGAGCAACAGTTAGAACTGGACATGGAACAGACTGGTTCCAAATAGGAAAAGGAGTACGTCAAGGCTGTATATTGTCACTCTGCTTATTTAACTTATACGCAGAGTACATCATGAGAAATGCTGGGCTGGAAGAAGCACAAGCTGGAATCAAGATTGCCGGGAGAAATATCAATAACCTCAGATATGAGATGACACCACCCTTACGGCAGAAAGTGAAGAGGAACTAAAGAGCCTCTTGATGAAAGTGAAAGAGGAGAGTGAAAAAGTTGGCTTAAATCTCAACATTCAGAAAACAAAGATCATGGCATCTGGTCCCATTACTTCATGGGAAATAGATGAGGAAACAGTGGAAACAGTGTCAGACTTTATTTTTGGGGGCTCCAAAATCACTGCAGATGGTGACTGCAGCCATGAAATTAAGATGCTTACTCCTTGGTAGGAAAGTTATGACCAACCTAGACAGCATATTAAAAAGTAGAGACATTGCTTGACCGGTAAAAGTCCGTCTAGTCAAAACTTCGGTTTTTCCAGTAGCCATGTATGGATGTGAGAGTTGGACTACAGAGAAAGCTGAGCATCAAAGAATTGATGCTTTTGAACTATGGTGTTGGAGAAGACTCTTGACAATCTCTTGGACTGCAAGGAGATCCAACCAGTCCATCCTAAAGGAAATCAGTCCTGAGTGTTCATTGGAAGGACTGATGTTGAAGCTGAAACTCCAATACTTTGGCCACCTCTTGCGAAGAGCTGACTCATTGGAAAAGACCCTGATGCTGGAAAAGATTGAAGGCGGGAAGAGAAGGGGACAATAGAGGTGAGATGGTTGGATGGTATCACCGACTCAACAGGCATGAATTTGAGTAAACTCCGGGAGTTGGTGAGGGACAGGGAGGCCTGGTGTGCTGCAGTCCATGGGGTCTCAAAGAGTCGGACACGACTGGGCAATTGAACTGAACTGAACTGAGGTCAGGGGTGGACCTGATAGTTCCTACTCTCTAATTACAAAATTTGGTCAAATTCATGTCCTTTGAGTTAGTGATGCCATCCAACCATCTCATCCTCTGTTGCTCCCTCCCCTCCACCGCCCCCCCACCACCACTTTTGAGCAAACTCCAGAAGACAGCAGAGAACAGGAAAGCCTGGCATGCTGCAGTCCACATGGTCACAAAGAGTCAGTCACAACTTATTGCCTAAACTATTACAAGTTTGACTCCACTGGCAACTAGCACCCAGGCTCAGGTGTTTTCCAAAACTTGCCTCATTAACATCACAAAAAACATTTAATGACCTCACAACACTTAGGAAGTTCTAATAGATTTGAAGTCTCTGAGTTCAGACACCATGGATGAAGACCAAATATATATGAGAAATATAATTTAGTCATCAGAATAATATATGCATATGGTGGTGGTGGTTTAGTCTCTCAGTCGTGTCCGTCGTGTCCAACTCTTATGATCCCATGGACTGTAGCCTGCCAGGTTCCTCTGTCCATGGGATTCTCTAGGCAAGAATACTGGAGTCGGCTGCCATTTCCTTCTCCAGAGAATCTTCCCAACCCAGGAATTAAACCTGGGTCTCCTGCATTGCAGCAGAGTCTTTACCAACAGAACTATGAGGGAAGCCCTAATATATGCATATACATATATATAAAATAAATCAAAATATCACATATTAAAGTCTCACCCCAAACAGTCTGTCTACCATCACTATGAGGGACCGGGTTTCTATGAGAAGAGTGGCACTGGTATATATCTCTGCTCCCTTCACTTCCACAACCTGAAGAACTGTATCTTCCTTCTTCTGAAGTGCTCAAACTACTCCTTCCTTCACTTCTTTCACTTTTTCTCAAGTTCCTAGATTATTTTGTATTGTGCTGCTAAGATACCTTGGTCCTGGGCCTCTCTCTGAAGACTGAGTTGTTTCATTGGTTAAGCAGGAAAATATGTATATCAATAAATTTGTGAAGAGGACAGGTGGTCTAGAACAGAGAAGAGGGTAGGAGGAGAAAGAACAGTGAGTTTTTTGGGAGACAGTCTCATTTATATTAACCAAATTTATCTTCTCATTTATATTAACGCTAAAGAATAAGAAGGACAAGTATTGTTATCTCCAATTTATGTATCTGGAAACTGGGGATTTAATAATGTCAAATCTTATACAGTTGTTGTGAGTTTAAATGACATAACCAAGTAAACTGCTTAGTTCCTAAAAGATAGTAGGTGCCATAAGTGCTTAATATATGTTAGCTATTATTATTATTATATTTTCCATTCCAAGGAAGTATCTTAAGGCTATACAAGAGATGTGTATTTATTTGTCTAAAGGACTTTTCTGTCAATGCAGGAGTCACAAGAGACATGGGTTTGATCTCTGAGTTGGAAAGATCCCCTGGAGGAGGAAATGGCAACCTACTCCAGTATTCTTGCCTGGAGAATCCCATGGACAGAGGAGCCTTGTGGGCTACAATGAATGGGATCGCAAAAAGTCAGACACAACTGAATTGGCTTAGCACACAAAAAGTAATAGAGGTGAAATCCAGAATTGAAATTAATACCTTCTGGCTCCAAACACATTATCTGTGTTGTGTTTCTTAAAAGATATTGCCTTTTCTTTAAAGGTTTTTGAAGTCACATGCCTTTAAAATCAAATTCACTAATAATTTTAATGGGCAGAATTGCCCATGAGTTGGGGGAGGGTGGCTGGCAACATGTGTATCTGATCAGGGCAATGCAGAGGAGATTGACTCTAAGAGGAATAGAATTCAGCAATCAAGGTTAATTGAGATTAAAATAGTTTAGTTTGCATTTCAATGCTTAAAATATCAGAATTTTACTTTAATTAAAGCATCAGTTTAACTATAAACTATGATCTTATGTTTCTCCAAAAAAAGAAAGCCTCTTTGACAAAATATAGATACCATGATTCATTAAATTCTAGTGATAGAGAATTTGGATAAAATATAGTTATCTATGTTAGAGAGACAGGAATGAGCATGATGTTAACAGAATGTAATAAAGAACAGATAAAGGCTTGTAAAGGTCTGTCTGAATTAGAACTTATTTTTAGCTCATAAACTGTGACTGCATTGTCCTATGGGGGAAAAAAAGTCTTTTTCTTTTTAAAAAATGATCCCAATATAGTTGTACATTGTAATGTGCCTGATGGGAAAGCACTCATTTATTAGCAAATTGGTCATCCTTTCATTTCTACAGCAAACATAAAAATGAGACAGGGGTGAGTTTTGGCAACAGCTAAATGGGAAAATGTTTGGTTAACTCTTATTATCCTGTCAAATACTGAATATCAGAAAAGATGCAATTCTTAGACAAGAGATGTCAGAGTATGTGATGGGAGTAATGAGTGAGTGCCTCCAATTCAGGTGAGGAATATATTAAACCAGCATTATCACAGCATATGAAGTTTTGGTGCAACATTTAAAAGTGGGCTTTGGAAAAAAGATCCCTTTTAAGATATTAGTATTATAATAATCACTATGCAAATACTGCTAAAAGTGTGAATTATATATAAAATGTATAAAAAGATTTAAGAGCTTTTGTTCTTTTCTTTAATAAATAAGAAGTTATGTATTTGGAAAAAATCACCTACATTTCTGTGCTTAATGCATTCTTATGTAGAATTTATTAAATGTACATGTATCAATATACTAAAGTTCAAAATTAATTTTTATAAATATGAACTTTCATTAAACACAGCTCATCTTAAGTCATTTACAATGCAATTTAATATATGACTGATTATTTTGAATAAGTTTATAAAAATATTTGTCATGGTACCTTCTTTGCTTTGCTGTGATACTATAAAAGCAACAAGGAAAAGATAACCACCTCAGAACAGTCAGCTTTAAAGAACATGAGTTATGAAATCCATGAATTTTGATCAAGATCTGGGACCTTATAGCTTCCCTTAGTAGATTTAGTTTTATTTATTTATTTTTTTAATATTTGTAATTTGACTGAGACTTTAATTTTTCAAAGGTATGCTTGCTAAGTCAGAGACTTTTTAATCCCTCATGACTTCCACATAATTTTTATTACACAGAAACTCTTTATCTCCTTCTGAAATTATAAATTCTTTTAGACCAGATGGGTCATATTATACCACTCTCAGTGTTTGTCCTAATGATCCTTTGTTAGCATTACTAAATGTTGTTGTTTAGTCGCTAAATAGTGTCCGACTCTTTTGCGACTCCATTGACTACAGCCTGCCAAGCGCCTTTATCCATGAAATTTGAAAGGCAAGAATACTGGAGTAGGTTGCCATTTCTCTCTCCAGGGAATCTTCCTGACCCAGGGATCAAATCCACATATCCTGCATTGGCAGACGGATTCTTTACCACTGAGCCACCAGGGAAGCCCTAAATACTAAAATTATTAAAATACTAAACATTGCTTATGCCTAATTTCAATTTTATTATAGTTTGAGGAGCCATAAAAAGAATCATCTGCCAGATGATAAGAGTTTTATTCCTTGTGGTCAGGTCTTTATTTGGGGTGCTGCCAAGTCGCTTCAGTTGTGTCCTACTCTGTGCGACCCCATGGACTGCAGCCTACCAGGCTTCTCTGTCCATGGGATTCTCCAGGCAAGAACACTGGAGTGGGTTGCCATTTCCTTCTCCAATGCATGAAAGTGGAAAGTGAAAGTGAAGTCACTCAGTCATGTCTGACTCTTAGCGACCCCATGGATTGCAGCCCACCAGGCTCCTCCATCCATGGGATTTTCCAGGCAAAAGTACTGGAGTGGGGTGCCATTGCCTTCTCCCTTATTTGGGGTATTTGGATAAATTATTGCTTAAAGTGTAGCCTTAAATGCTCCTTCTATCTCTGGATTCATAACAATGTTAATTAGCTACTTGACTATCAAGTAGGTTATAAAGTTTGATTATGGTCCTTTCTGTTCTTCATAGTGATTTCTATTTTTTGTTTGTTTCATGAGGATAGTTGACTAATTCAGTATTCCCTGTGTTTACTTTTTCTGCTTCAAAAAATTAATTTATTTGGGTGAAGAGTAATATTAAAATTTGTAAAAACATGTTAGTGTATGTTAAGATTGATAATGAGCAATGTGCAACTGTGTTTCAAAAAAATAAACTGAGGTAGAAATTTGAGTTCAGAGATTCACTTGGGTATGATCTCAATATCAACACACATGAGGAGGAGTTAGAAATAGGATTGGACAAAGAGAGAAGTTGGACTATGAAGTAATCACAACAAAGTCCTCAGCCAAATCCCATGGGAGGGTCTTGAGGCTTTGATGGTTCAGTGTTGTCCCAAAATTGCTCCCCACATCTGCAAGCCATTGAAGGCAAACTGACCCAAGATTAGATATAAGCATAGACAAAACAAATTTCTACAACAAAGGTTAATTAAAAGAAAAGGACTTCACTGAGAGGTACAAGCAACTGATATTCCCAGAGGGTGGGAGAGTGTATGCTTCAGGCTTGAAAGCTAATTTATGTTTAATAATGTAATATGAGACACATATATTCAATAATTGTGGAGTGAAAGGATGTAATCTTTTGTCTTATTTTGTACAGCAACAATTTAAATTTCTTTTTTAAATAATAAAGATGATAAAGATGTTGACTTAAATCCATCTTACTGAGATCTATCAACTTTCAACTGGAGCAATTTAGCCACTAAATCAAAGATGAATGGTCATCTTGGAGAACTTTGGAGATTAGAAATTTGGGCCATACCTTCCTCCTTCTTGAAAATGTAGCTACAGATATCAATCGTTTTGATGGAGAGGGATTGAGAAGATAAGATAACCTGAGGATATAGAGGATTCTCATGTCTTTAGGGGTCCTTGGAGCTAGGATCTCTGGTGGCACTGCTGCCCAGAAATCATCCTAAACTAGATGAACAGTGTGATTTAACTAGTCAAGAGTTCTCCATGCAGAGACAGTCGAACTGCTCTGTTTTGCTTGCTGTTTATCACTGTAACAGACTGAAAAATAATTGTTTTAAAGCTAGATAATGTTGACAGGCAAGGAGTTAAAATCAGTAATATAGCAAGAATACAATGCAGTGATAAAACAACTTAATGGAAAATCACATTAGAGATATAAAAAGAATATTTGTAGAAGTGAAGTGAAGTTGCTCAGTCGTGTCTGATTCTTTCCAACCCCGTGGACACCAGGCTCCTCTGTCTGTGGGATTTTCTAGGCAAGAGTACTGGAGTGGGTTGCCATATCCTTCTCCAGGGAATCTTCCGGACCCAGGGATTGAACCCAGGTCTCCCACATTGTAGACAGATGCTTTACCATCTGAGCTACCAGGGAAAAATAAGTTTTACAAACAAACAAAATACTAGATACCAAGGAATCCATTTCCTTCACTAGAATTCAGGGAAAATGAAAAATAAAGCACTAACAATATGCTATATGTTCCCATATCAGATTACGAAAAAAGATCAAAAACCTCTAACAAGGAGGAGTACAGTGAACATGTAGTTAGCATTTCTGCCTATGATATCATTTAAATTCTCTCATTAAAGTGCTTAAAATGTTAGTTTATAAACCTCATTATTTTATAAATGCACTAATATTCAAAACTTTATGTATATATCCTTGATAACTTGACAAAATAACTAACATATTTCAGTTGCCTTGTAAAACAGATTGTTAAGGTTATTGAATTTATTCTACATTGTGATATATTACATCATTGGTAAGCATATTGATATGTCCTTACTTGACCAAAGATGCTTAATTTCCTATCAATTGAAATATCCAATGACTGAAAACTAGGGATAAAGTGTTCTGTAAAGTGTTATTTTTATTGTTACTAAAATGTATATCAAGATATTTCATAAGATCAATCTAAAAATATTCATTTATATTAATACCTATGATTACATTTTAGAAAATATTTGTCAGTAAGTATCATGGGTCAGTTATAAATTTTTCTCATACATCCAGCCACTTATTAGAAGAATTTTGTTCAGATATTTTGAGAAAGTTCTATTTTTATTTTTTATTAAGACTACCAATGCTGTCAAGGTTGTTCATTTTCCAAAAATGGATACATTTTAGCAGTAGCTAGCAGTTGGTGATATAAGTCAAGAACACTGAGGGTTTGTTTTTTTTTTTTCATCAGATTCGGAATATCTAATTTCCCCTCCATCTGATAATAATTTTGCATGTAAAAAATAACACAAAACTATGTCAATTTGAAATAGCCACCCACACACCTTATGGAATTAAAATATTGTGTGGGATTGAAATCATGAGTATGTTCTGTAAGCATGATCTCAAAAGCATATTTTTCTAAAAAACATTATAATAATGACAGTTGTTTGAACCAAATGATCTGATATTTTAACGTCAGGAACTTACTCAATAATCTCTGGATCTTGGTTTATAGTGTTAACTACAGCATTTGGATTTCAAGGACATAAAGTCTCATGGTAGTAAAATATAGTAACACAAAATTTTAGGATGAAGAGGGAACAGAAAGTCCAATAAAAGCTATCAATTTTTTAGCATTGCATGAAGGATTTTTTATTTTTTAGTGCATATATTTGTTGTAGATGGAAAGGTTATGTTCTCTACCAATTTAAACAGTACTTTGCTAACATATGGACAGAGTCTAAGCTATAGGGTAAACATTTTCAGGATGCCTCTGGGAGCTAGCTTTAATAAAGAACAGATTTGGCACCATACAAGTGGGATAGAAAGCATGATTCACAATTTCACATAACTCATTGACGGTTAAAACATGCTAAAAATAAATTCAAAAATTCCTTTCCCTCTTGCATCCATTAAATGAGTAAAATTGTTTACCGCACATACATGAGCCACTCGGTGCAATTTACATGATAATTTTTCTATTCAAAAGCCCTTGAGCACTAACTGATACTTTTATATGTAGTTTAAAAGTAGAGGCAAGGGAGTAGTATTTTTATAAACATGTTTCATATTTTTCTAATTAGGATAATTTTCATTCACAAAATAATACTATAAGAGAAGGAAAAAAGCAAGAATTTCATTAACTGAAAACAAGTGTATAAAACTAACAGCAAAATGTTATAAACCATTTAAACTTATAAATCAATCTTGTTCTCGTTGCTGTTGTTGTTCAGTCACCAGTTACATCTGACTCTGCGATCCCATGGACTGCAGCAAGCCAGGCTTCTCTGACCCTCACCATCTCCCAAAGTTTGCCCAAGTTCATGTCCATTGCATCATTGATGGCTTCCAGCGATCTCATCTTCTGGTGCTTTCTTCTCCTTCTGCCCTCAAACTTTCCCAGCATCAAGGACTTTTCAAATGAGTCAACTCTTTGCATCAGACATCCAAAATACTGGAGTTTCAACTTCAATATCAGTTCTTCCAATGAGTATTCAAGGATGATTTCCCTTAAGATTGACAGGTTTGATCTTGCTTCCAAGGGACTCTCAGGAGTCTTCTCCGGCACTATAGTTTGAAGGCATCAATTCTTCAATGCTCTGCCTTCTTTATGGTCTAGCTCTCACAACCCTACGTGACCACTGGTAAGACCATAGCCTTGACTATACGGACCTTTGTTGGCAGAGTAACGTCTCTGCTTTTCAGCATGCTATCTCAGTTTGTCATAGCTTCTTCTAGTACTCTTATTAAAATTCAATTCTCCAGATTTATACTTTAACAACTAAAGAAGATCTACAATTGTTAAAAAATATTGATTAAAATCTTCAGGCATTTGGAAATTTGTGATTTAAATCATTGTTTGGGGGAACTTAACATCCCTTTTTGTCTTATAAAAATTAAATGGGTTAAAACAGAAATCTGTTTTTTATTTTAACATTTTTAAATTCCACATTGTATTCCTCAATGACTATTGCTTCATCTATTTAAAACTATTAAGCAGTAAGTTGTCCTTTAAAGACAATTATTGAACTATTTATCATAGAACAAATTTTTAGGCTTCCAGGTGGCTGGGTGGTAAAGAATCTGCCTGCCAATGCAAGAGATGCAAGTTCAACCCCTGGGTCAGGAAGATCCCCTGGAGTAGGAAATGGAAACCCACTTCAATATTCTTGCTTGGAAAATTCCATGGACAGAGGAGTCTGGCAGGCTATAGTCCATATAGTTGCAAAGAGTCAGACAGGACTGAGCAACTCTGCACGCATGCACTTGCCAACAAATGAGGGAATAAAAAAGAAATTTAGAATGTATTGTCACTTCTGTGCCTTTCAAAATTTTAAATATACTGCTATTCTCTGTTAGTCCCTGAGGGATATTGCACTGTTTATTGGTATATTATTTGGCAAAGAGGAGAAACTTAATTTTCTTCCACTTTGCTGTTCTTACCGTGATAGCTTTCTCTCCAAGTGTCAAGGTAAATATTCAATTTCTTATGATAACTATTTTAACTATACATTGGGAAATTGAGGAAATATCTTGCTCCCATGACTCTCTAAGTCATGCTGAAACCCAAACCTAGTTAAAAGCCAAAAACAGTAAGGTGTATGAAGGTGAAATACAAGAAAAGAAAGATTAGTTTTTCCTTTTGAGTAACTGTCTTTGGAGAGTGGGATGAACCATCATTTTATCATTTCACAGAAGAGGATTTGTTTTCACGGAAATGAGAAAGGACTATATCTTTTGCAAGTACGCATCCTCTGAACCTTATACTTTCCTGATAAATACACTAAATTGTCCATAATGGACATAAAACTACAAATTTAACTGTTATGGTGCTGAGTATCTTTGAATAGAGAAAAATTAGACAGATTCTTAGATAAGGATACTTTCTGTCACTCACACATGAGTTTCTTCAAGAAACACATGATATTGTTCATTCTTTTTATTTTCAGTGCTTAACACAGAATAATGCATAGGATATTAGATATGTATGAAAAGAACAAATTAATGTTATGGCTCAAATGTTTTTGTCAGATGCCATTTTATTTTTGTTTTAATAAATATAACTTTCAAGTGAAGACAGTTTTCAAGTTCTAAACAAATATTTTTAAATGGACATTTAAACACAAAGAGATGAAAAAAGCTGGGGAGAAAGTCATAATTAAAACCTCGAGAATTTTAATTAAAAACCCAATTATTATCTGAGGAACACTATAAATTTCTGCCTGGAAAATACATCCTAATTATCTATACACATTTGAGTTATTTTTAAAATATAGATTAAACATAATAGCTTTCAATTTTACATTTATTATATCCAGAATTTGGGCTTCTCTAGTGGCTCAGATGGTAAAGAATCTGCAGGAGACCTGGGTTCAATCCCTGGGTTGGGGAGATCCCTGGAGAAGGGAATGGCAACCCACTCCAGTATTCTTGCCTTGAAAATTCCGTGGACAGAGGAGGCTGGTGGGCTGTAGTTCACAGGGTCACAAAGAGTTGGACACAACTCAGTGACTAACACACACATAACCAGAAATTACAATATGCATAATTAATTTAAAATTTTGCACCAGCAATCATTTAGTGAAATTAATATATTTTAGTAAAGTCTATTAGGTGATTTGCATATTCCCTCCTAGATATATTAAATGTAAGTGATGGAGTTTCCTTTGTTCCTATCTAAAATTCTCCCCTTGAGGTGTGGCTTGAAAAGAATATGTGTGAAACTATTGGCAAACTACATTTGTCAGCAGGATGAAAATTACTAGATAAGAAATAATTGATCCTAAAAAGTATTTTCTTCTCCTTGGCTCACACATGGTAATTTTGAAGCCCATAGCAGAACTGTTTTGAACAGAATGCCTCTGTACTTTGGCTTATGGCAAAGACAATCTCTGACAATGTGATTCACCATAAAGATTCTCCATACATTATTTGATTTATTCCTCAAATGTAGAATGGTACAAACAAAAAAGAGTAAATTTACTCCATGAGCATCATAACTCTTCAGTTCAGTTCAGTCACCCAGTCATGTCCGAATCTTTGCGACCCCATGAATTGCAGCACGCCAGGCCTCCCTGTCCATCACAAACTCCCAGAGTTCACTCAGAATCATGTCCATCAAGTCAGGGATGCCATCCAGCCCACTCATCCTCTGTCGTCCCCTTCTCCTCCTGCCCCCAATCCCTCCCAGCTTCAGAGTCTTTTCCAATGAGTCAACTCTTCGCATGAGGTGGCCAAAGTACTGGAGTTTCAGCTTTAGCATCATTCCTTCCAAAGAACACCCAGGGCTGATCTTCTTCAGAATGGACTGGTTGGATCTCCTTGCAGTCCAAGGGACTCTCAAGAGTCTTCTCCCACACCACAGTTCAAAAGCATCAATTCTTTGGCCCTCAGCTTTCTTCACAGTCCAACTCTCACATCTATACATGACCACTGGAAAAACCATAGCCTTGACTAGACGGACCTTTGTTGGCAAAGTAGAGACATTTAAAACAAAGAAAATATCTTTGTTGTTTTAAAATGTTTATCTTAGAGGTCATGATAAAAAGTTTATTCAAGAATTCCACTGACCATTAACTACAAAATTTAAATTAAACAGAGGTACTTCCCCGGTGTTCCAGTGGTTAAGACTTTGCCTTCCAAGACAAGGGAGCTAAGATTCCACATACTCCATGGCCAAAAAAAACAAAACATAAAACAGAGGTGATAGTGTAACAAATTCAATAAGGACTTTAGGAATGGTCTACATAAAAAGCCTAAAATAAATGAATTAATTCAATTGATATTTACTAAGTGTTTGCAATTTATGTTTTTTGTTTTTATAGTGTATCAGGGTTCAGAAGAAACCCAGGAGGGGCTATGTATTAAGCAATTTACTGCATAGAATTGGCTTAAACAATTGTGGAACTGGCTTTGTAAGTTCAAAATCCAGAGACCAGGTTGTCAGGAATGGCTGGCTAATACACCCAGTCATAAACTGAAGTTGCTGTCCATGGGCAGAATTTACTCTTCATTAGGGAAACCTCAACTCTTAGGGCTTTTCTGCTGGAAGAATCAGGCCCACCAGATAACCTAAATTAATCTCCCTTACTTAGCATCAACTAAGTATGGACTCTAATCACATTGACAAAATACCTTCATATCAACACCTAGATTTGCTTTTGGATAATTGAGAACTATAGACTAGTCAAGTTGAAATATCCAAAGACTATCGCATATATATGGAATTTAGAAAGACGGTAATGACAACCCTGTATGCGAGACAGCAAAAGAGACACAGATGTATAGAACAGTCTTTTGGACTCTGTGGGAGAGGGAGAGGGGGGGATGATTTGGGAGAATGGCATTAAAACATGTATAATATCATATAAGAAACAAATTGCCAGTCCAGGTTCGATGCAGGATATAGGAAGCTTGGTGCTGGTGCGCTGGGATGACCCAGAGGGATGGTATGGGGAGGGATGTGGGAGGAGGGTTCAGGATTGGGAACACGTGTACACCCATGGTGGATGCATGTTGATGTATGGCAAAACCAATACAATATTGTAAAGTAAAAAAATTAATGACAATAAAAAAAAAAGACTATCACAGGTTTAACACTCCTTTGAAATCAATGTAATGACTACAATAAAAACTCTGTCAGTTCAGTTCACTTACTCAGTCACATCTGACTCTTTGTGACCCCATGGACTGCAGCACGCCAGGCCCCCTTGTCCATCACCAACTCCTGGAGTTTACTCAAACTTATGTCCATTAAGTCAGTGATGCCATCCAACCATCTCATCCTCTGTTGTCCCCTTCTCCTCCTGCCCTCAATCTTTCCCAGCATCAGGGTCTTTTCAAATGAATCACCTCTTCACATCAGGTGGCCAAAGTATTGGAGTTTCAGCTTCAACATCAGTCCTTCCAATGAACACCCAGGACTGATCTCCTTTAGAATGGACTGGTTGGATCTCCTTGCAGTCCAAGGGACTCTCAAGAGTCTTCAACATCACAGCTTCAAAAGCATCAATTCTTCTGTATTCAGGGAAAAAAAAAAAACAACTCTGTATTAAGGGGAAATATTTTTCAGTTTTTTTACTGCAATTTTAATTTTAGGGAATAATTCCAGAGTTGTATTATTTTTTGCAGTTCTAATCCATCGTATGTTGAGATTCAGATTAGTGGCAGTCATACTTACTTCATATGTTATTGCTAGATATCTCCCAAAAACAATTAAATGAAAATAATGATGCTTTATATAAACTAACTAACTTTCTACTAAACACTGGCCTAATTTGTTAAAGATTCTTCTAGCATCATATGGATTATAGCCTTTAAGAATGTCCCTAGTTTCAATAAAATGCAGAAGAAACAGAATTTAGCAATCGTTTATCAGTATCCTTGAAACTCACATGTAAAATTCAAGGGTTAAATGTTTTTTATTATGAAACACATCAGTACTTATAACTTCTAAACAAACATAAAAGAGCTTCAATCTTTATTTACCAAAGGTTTATACTAGAGAAAAATTTCTTCTTCTAGACCTTCACTTAAGAGAAGCTTATCCACTCCTAGGACTGCCAGACCAAGTAATTTGTGAAAGACAACATACAACTTCTGTTAAATATATCTAAAGTAATAAAGAAAAGTGATCATTTTGTAGGAGAAATGTATATTGTGTACTAAAAGTACTGTAAATTTTTAGTATCATGTTCAAAGTATTCCAGAATGGTTAAAGAGACTCTTCTTTAGATCTAAAATTTGTTTTATTATACTTTTTAAAGGTTAACATATAGATTAAGTAAAAAAATAAAAAGAAAATTAAATAAACTATAAACACATATAGGTTTATAAAAGCCAAACAATTTCTAATTTATTTTAAGGCTTAGATATGAGGATATTCATAGGATGTGCCTTTCCTATATTTTATCAGTAATAAGAAACAAGAAATGAGTAATACAAATAAGTCACTATCTCTTTTTATTAAGTAGAAAAAGTTTCAAAATTGGGTTTTTTTGAAAAGCACCAAAATACTGGGAAAGAGTGTCTTGTTCTGGTCATTAAGCTATTTAAGTTTATTCCTTACTAGATAAAATTCAAGAAAGTTTTACTACATTTATAGAAAGCAAAAAAGCTTAAGACCTCTACTAAGCAATTTCAAACAGATGGGAATGCATTTTCATAATAAGGCAGATGAAGAGGATCTCAACTGGGGTGTCACTGGATATAGTATCTTATGCCTCCGATGTATTGTATTGGGGAAAAAAAATTAAAAAATTTAAAAATACTGTTTTACCCATTTAAGATTCTGTTATGAATTGAACCACTGAAGAAAATATTTGATCAAAAAGCTTTCAAGAGAAATAACTGACAAAGGGTTATGAAGCATATTTTTACTTTTTAAAAGCGTGATTTTAAAATAATTATATATATCCCACTTTTACTTCTAGAGTAAAACCAATAATGCAGATTTTTGGAAAGGGAGAGAGAAAGTAGTTAGAAACATTTAGGAAACTTCATCTGAAGAATAATCACCTCTCAAAAACTTCTATTTTAATATTGTAAATGAAGAATCTGCAAAATTTTCATCAAAGTATCCTTAGTAACAAATGAGAGTAAAGTACACATGGAAGATCTGGGGAGCACAGCTCAAAGCACACAGTTTCCCCAGGCTCATGTCTTATTATCAATGCTTACACTAATTTTTGTATTCATTTGGTATATAATATTTACCATGTTTTACTAAGGAGATTATGCCAAACCTTCAAGAAAAATATGCCACTTTCATCTGGTAGTTTTTCATACCCCTGGAGGTATTCATGGCCTAATTAGGAAAGTAAAAAGCCAACCAAACAAAAAACATTTGTGAGGTTTTATTTTTTTTCTTTTTTGCAGGTAAAATTTTTATGTATAATTATATGCTTTTGATAGACTTTAGAAATCCTCATTGTTCCAGAATGGCTATTATCTAAAAATGAAGTAAAAAAAATTCTTAAAAGTCAACAAAAAGAAGTAGTGTAACACCTGTTCCTGTTCCTCCAAATAGTGCTGTCATGCCCCAACTCATTCTCCCCCACACAATGCACGTACTTTAGCCATTCAAGTAAAAAGGCATTGAATCTTTAAAAATAACAGATTTATTGCTTCATTTCCAAGATGTAAACAGTGTGGATTTGATACATCCATCTCTACAACAAGGTTAACCTAAGAAAACAAAAAAAGGAAAGAAAAAAAGCAAATCTGATTTTTCTTGGACCCATTAGAGAAATCATGTTTCAGTGCAAATCATCACCCTGAAAACTGGAGAAAGAGATTCATTCAGAAAGTCATAACTGAGATCTGCTTACTTGGAGAAAAAAACCACTGGAGCTATAAACTGACAGGAACATATAAATGCTGCTGCTGCATCACTTCAGTCGTGTCCAACTCTGTGCAGCCCCATAGACAGCAGCCCACCAGGCTCCACCGTCCCTGGGATTCTCCAGGCAAGAACACTGGAGTGGATTGCCATTTCCTTCTCCAATGCATGAAGGTGAAAAGTGAAAGTGAAGTCGCTCAGTCGTGTTTGACTCTTTGCGACCCCATGGACTACAGCCCACCAGGCTCCTCCATCCATGGGATTTTCCAAGCAAGAGTACTGGAGTGGGGTGCCATTGCCTTCTCCACATATAAATGCTAATTGTCACAAATCACTGAATTGTAACAGAGTAGTTTCTCACTGTAGCCTAAAGAATGAGAAACTCCTGAGGGCATGTAGTTTTAGTGGGTCCTCTTACATTTGTGGGCGTGATCTCCAATAACCCCACTAGTTTCTCATGATTTAGATCTGAGAAAGAGTTCCTTGTAGAATGTGCATGGGGAGAAAAAGAGTAATAATTGTGTGATCCACCCAGACTTCTCTATACAAAAGCCCACTCTCTAAGGGAAAATAATTTATTAGAGCATTATGCCAGCCAGAGAAGAGCATGTTACTTCCTCCACCTTCCTCTACCCTTCTAATATCACATAAGACACAGGGAATAGTCAACAAGGGTTAGAGTTTTAAGAAAATAGATTGGGGAAAATGTTGTCTAATAAGAGAGTGGGGGAGAGAGAAGCTACAGCAAGCGTTAAGCACAGTCTAACTCAGCATAATAAATATAAATGCTCATTGTGGTCATTCAGTCGCTGTGTTCAATTCTTGTGACCCCGTGGACTGCAGCACATCACTCCTCCTTGTCCCTCACTATCCCCTGGAGTTTTCCCAAGTTCATGTCCATTGAGTGGGTGATGCTATCTCAACCATCTTATCCTCTGCTTCTATCTTCTCCTTTTGCCTTCAATCTTTCCCAGCATCAGGGTCTTTTCACACACATCACCTCATTCGCATCACCACTTGTTCGCATCAAGTGGCCAAAGTATCAGAGTTTTAGCTTCAGACAAGTCCTCTCTATGAGTATTCAGGGTTGATTTCCTTTAGGATTGATTGACGCTCTTGCTAAAGGCTTCTTTACCTCAAACCCGCTTACCTGACAGTTACCTATTACTGGGCATTATAATATGCCTAGATTTTAACAACAACAAAATCAAAAGGCATGCCAAAAAGGCAAGGAAAAAAAAAACATTCTGAAGAAACAAAGGCATCATTGGAAATATATTAAATGTGACACAGATGTTGAAATTAAATGACAGGGGATTTAAAATAACTCTAATATCACCACACCAAACTAAAATGCAAAATTAAAAAAAGAATAAATAAAATATAAAATGTCCAAGAACTGTAGGATAGTGCCAGTCCAGGTTCGATGCACGATACTGGATGCTTGGGGCTAGTGCACTGGGACAACCCAGAGGGATGGTATGGGGAGGGAGGACGGAGGAGGGTTCAGGATGGAACATATGTATACCTGTGGCGTATTCATTTTGATATTTGGCAAAACTAATACAATTATGTAAAGTTTAAAAATAAAATTAAATTAAAAAAACAAACAAACAAAAAAACTTAAAAAAAAAAAACAACCACATGTAATTGGAACACCAAAAGAGAGCAATGAGAGAACAGAAATTAAGAAATATATGAAGTAATAATTACTGAAAACTACAGAACCAGCACGGGCGGCTGCGAGGGTGCACAAGTGCGGCCGAAAGGAGCTACCCCACGTCCGAGGTCAGGGGTGGTGGACGAGAGTGCCAGGCTGTGACACCTCAGGGGCAGCTGAGAGGAGCTACCCCGTGCCCGAGGCCAGGGGCGGCAGCCTGGAGGAGCAACCCCACGTTCAAGAGCGGTGGCTGTGCAGGTGCTGGAGGGCCTAGAAGAGCTACTCCACGCTCAAGGTCAGGAGGGGCAGTGGTTAGGAGATACCCCTAGTCCAAAGTAAGGAGCAGTGGCTGTGCTTTGCTAGAGCAGCTGTGAAGAGATACCACATGTCCAAGGTAAGAGAAACCCAAGTAAGACAGTAGGTGTTGCAAGAGGGCATCAGAGGGCAGACACACTGAAACCCTACTCACAGAAAACTAGTCAATCTAATCACACTAGGACCACAGCCTTGTCTAACTCAATGAAACTAAGCCATGCCCGTGGGGCAACCCAAGACAGGTGGGTCAAGGTGGAGAGGTTTGACAGAATGTGATCCACTAGAGAAGGGAATGGCAAACCACATCAGTATTCTTGCCTTGAGAACCCCATGAACAGTATGAAAAGGCAAAATGATAATGATACTGAAAGAGGAACTCCCCAGGTCAGTAGGTGCCCAATATGCTACTGGAGATCAGTGGAGAAATAACTCCAGAAAGAATGACAGGATGGAGCCAAAGCAAAAACAATACCCAGTTGTGGATGTGACTAGTGATAGAAGCAAGGTCCGATGCTGTAAAGAGCAATAGTGCATAGGAACCTGGAATGTCAGGTCCATGGATCAAGGCAAATTGGAAGTGGTCAACCAGGATATGGCAAGAGTGAATGTTGACATTCTAGGAATCAGCAAACTAAAATGGACTGGAATGGGTGAATTTAACTCAGATGACCATTATATCTACTACTGTGGGCAGGAATCCCTCAGAAGAAATGGAGTAGCCATCATGGTCAACAAAAGATTCTGAAATGCAGTGCTTGGATGCAATCTCAAAAATGACAAAATGATCTCCGTTCATTTCCAAGGCAAACCATTCAATATCACAGTAATCCAAGTTTATGCCCCAAACAGTAACGCTGAAGAAACTGAAGTTGAACGGTTCTATGAAGACCTACAAGACCTTGTAGAACTAACATCCAAAAAAGATGTCCTTTTCATTATATGGGACTGGAGTGCAAAAGTAGGAAGTCAAGAAACACCTGGAGTAACAGGCAAATTTGGCCTTGGAATACGGAATGAAGCAGGGCAAAGACTAATAGAGTTTTGCCAAGAGAATGCCCTGGTCATAGCAAATGCCCTCTTCCAACAACACAAGAGAAGACTCTACACATGGACATCACCAGATGGTCAACACTGAAATCAGACTGATTATATTCTTTGGAGCCAAAGATGGAGAAGCTATATACAGTCAGCAAAAACATGACCAGGAGCTGACTGTGGCTCAGATCATGAACTCCTTATTGCCAAATGCAGACTGAAATTGAAGAAAGTAGGGAAAACCACTAGACCATTCAGGTATGACCTAAATCAAATCCCTTACACAGTGGAAGTGAGAAACAGATTTAAGGAACTAGATCTGATAGACAGAGTGCCTGATGAACTATGGACTGAGGTTTGTGACATTGTACAGGAGACAGGGATCAAGACCATCCTCAAGGAAAAGAAATGCAAAAAAGCAAAATGGCTGTCTGGGGAGGCCTTACAAATAGCTGTGAAAAGAGAAGCTAAAAGCAAAGAACAAAAGGAAAGATATAAGCACGTGAACACAGTTTCAAAGAATAGCAAGAACAGATAAGAAAGCCTTCCTCAGTGATCAATGCAAAGAAATAGAGGAAAACAACAAAATGGGAAAGACTAGAGGTCTCTTCAAGAAAACTATAGTTACCAAGGGAATATTTCATGCAAAGATGGGCTCGATAAAGGGCAGAAATGGTATGGACCTAACAGAAGCAGAAGATATTAAGAAGAGGTGGCAAGAATACACAGAAGAACTGTACAAAAAAGATCTTCACTACCAAGATAATCATGATGCTATGATCACTCACCTAGAGCCAGACATTCTGGAATGTGAAGTCAAGTGGGCCTTAGAAAGCATCACTATGAACAAAGCTAGTAGAGGTGATGGAATTCCAGTTGAGCTAGTTCAAATCCTGAAAGATGATGCTGCGAAAGTGCTGCACTCAATATGCCAGCAAATTTGGAAAACTCAGCAGTGGCCATGGGACTGGAAAAGAACAGTTTTCATTCCAATCCCAAAGAAAGGCAATGCCAAAGAATGCTCAAACTACTGCCCAGTTGCACTCATCTCACACGCTAGTAAAGTAATGCTCAAAATTCTCCAAGCCAGGCTTCAGCAATATGTGAACCGTGAACTTCCTGATGTTCAAGCTGGTTTTAGAAAAGGCAGAGGAACCAGAGATCAAATTGCCAACATCCTCTGGATCATTGAAAAAGAAAGAGAGTTCCAGAAAAACATCTATTTCTGCTTTATTGACTATGCCAGAGCCTTTGACTGTGTGGATCACAATAAACTGTGGAAAATTCTGAAAGAGATGGGAACACCTTACACCTGACCTTCCTCTTGAGACACCTATATGCAGGTCAGGAAGAAACAGTTAGAACTGGACATGGAACAACAGACTGGTTCCAAATAGGAAAAGGGTATATCAAGGCTGTATATTGTCACCCTGCTTATTTAGCTCATATGCAGAGTACATCATGAGAAATGCTGGTCTGGAAGAAGCACAAGCTGGAATCAAGACTGCTGGGAGAAATATCAATAACCTCAGGTATGCAGATGACACCACCTTTATGGCAGAAAGTGAAGCAGAACTAAAAAGCCTCTTGATGAAAGTGAAAGAGGAGAGTGAAAAAGTTGGCTTAAAACTCAACATTCAAAAAGTGAAGATCATGGCATCCAGTCCCATCACTTCATGGCAAACAGATGGGGTAAAAATGAAAACAGTGAGAGGTTTTATTTTAGGGAGCTCCAAAATCACTGCACATGGTGACTGTAACCATGAAATTAAAAGACACTTGCCTCTTGAAAGAAAAGCTATGACCAACCTAGACAGCATATTAAAAAGCACAGACTTTGCCAACAAAGGTCCATCTAGTCAAAACTCTGGATTTTCCAGTATTCATGTATAGATGTGAGAGTTGGACCATAAAGAAAACTGAAGACCAAAGAATTGATGCTTTTGAACTGTGGTTTTGGCGAAGACTCTTGAGAGTCCATTGGACTGCAAGGAGATCCAACCAGTCCATCCTAAAGGAAATCAGTCCTGAATATTCATTGGAAGGACTGATGTTGAAGCTGAAACTCCAATACTTTGGCCACCTGATTGAAGAGCTGACTCATTTGAAAAGACCCTGATGCTGGGAAAGATGAAGGCAAGATATAAAGGGAACAACAGAGGTTGAGATGGTTGGATGCCATCACTGACTCAATGGACATGAGTTTGAGTAAGCTCCAGGAGTTTGTGATGGACATGGAAGCCTGGGGTCCTGCAGTCCATAGGGTCGCAAAGAGTCAGACATGACTGAGCAACTGAACTGACTGATAAAATTAATGACAGATATAAATCAGATGCCTTAATCTCAGAGAACATAGCAAAGTCAGGATAAATACCAATTTTTTTAAAAAAAAATCAGGAACAGTATAAGCAAACTCAAGCCACTGCCAAAAATTTTTTTGAAAGAAGTCAAGGTGTGGAGCTTATTTATAGTGGTACAAGGGTAAGAATTATAGAAAATTCTCATGAAAATTAGGTAAACAAAAAGAAAATTTAGTGAAAGAAGACCACTAATATAGAATTCTATACATAGTAAACTTAATCTTCAAAGTAAAAGAATAATAACTTTCTGAGACATAGAAAACATGGGACTTCATTGCCAGCATATCTTCCTGTAAGGAATGGTAAAAAAGAGGTTTTCAGACAGAAAAATAAGGCATATGCCAGAAACACAGATCTATATAAAAGAAGAGTTTTACCACTGGTGTTATAATTACTGGAAAAAAATTTAGAAGGAGATACACTTTCTATACTGAAAGAAAGTCCATGGAATTCTCCAGGCCAGAATACTGGAGTGGGTAGCCTTGCCCTTGTCCAGGGGGTCTTCCCAACCCAGGGATCGAACCCAGATCTCCCTCACTGCAGGTGGATTCTTTACCAGCTGAGGCACAAGGGAAGCCCAAGAATACTGGAATGGGTAGCCTATCCCTTCTCCAGCTGATCTTCCCAACCCAGGAATTGAACTAGGGTCTCCTGCATCACAGGTGGATTCTTTACCAATATAGCTATCAGGGAAGCTTTAACCATATAAAATGTTAGTTAAAATCAGAGAAGCAAGAAAAAGAGTAAGAAAAATAAATAAGAAATAAATGGGACAGAGGAAAAACATTAGCCATTATGTCACATATTAATCCAAGTATATGAAACATAACTTTAAATTTAATGACCTAAATATGGAAATTGAAAAACAAATAGTGCACACTTGGAGGGCATTACACTAAATAAAGTCAGACAAAGAAAGACAAATGCTGCATGATATCACTTATATGTGGAATCTAAAATATACATAAGCTAGTGAATATATCAAAAAAAGAAGCAGACTCATAGATATATAGAATAAACTAGAGATTACCTGTGGGGAGAGGACAGGGATGAGGTGAAGTATAGGGGTAGGGGTGGAAGAGGTACAATCCATCAGATATAAAATGAGCTATAAGAATATGTTGTACAACATAGGAAATATAGCCAATATTTTATAATAACTATAAATGGAGTATAACCATTAAAAATTGATAATGACTATATTGTATACCTACCTGTAACTTATCTAATACTGTATAGCAACTATACTTCAATTTTTTTTTTTTTTTTAATACTCGAGGTCCCGGCTGAGGCGGACGGTCCGACCGCGGGGGGACCCGCCCAACTCAGGGCAGCTTCAAAACGGGCGTGCCGGGACGAGCGCCCAAAGAAGGTCTCCTATACTTCAGTTTTAAAAAAGAAAAAACTGTCAGTGTGTTAAAAAAAATACACTGTATGTTGACTAGAATAAACGTATGTTGAAGTATATAGTCTGATAGGTTGAAAGTAAAGAGATAGAGTTAACATGATAAATAAGTGTTAGTGGCCCAGTCGTGCCTGACTCTTTGCAACCCCATGAACTGCAGCCCACCAGGCTCCTGTGTCCATGAGATTTTCCAGGCAAGGATACTGGAGTAGGTTGCCATTTGCTTCTCCAGGGGATCTTCCTGACCCCAGGGATCTAAGCCGGGTCTCGTGTACTGCAGGCAGATTCTTTGCCTTGTAGGGCTACCAGAGTTAATACATGATAATGCAAATCAAAAGAAATCTTTGTAGCTGTATTAACTTTATACAAAATTGTCTTCAGAACAAGAAAATTATCAGGAATTTTAAAAGGGCACTACATAATGATAAAGGAATATATCATCCAAAAATAGTAGAAACCCTAGACACATATGCAACTAGTATCAATGTCTAAGTATTAATACATGAGCCAAACTGATATGATTAAAGCAAATTAAACAAGCCATGCTTACAGTTGGAGACTTCAAAACTCCTCTTTCTATTATTGATAGGTCAAGCTGACAGAAAATCAGTAAGGATACAGAAGTTTGGAATAGCAATATCAATCAACTTGGAAGAATTGACATTTATGGAATAATCCTAGCTATTTGTCCAGTTGATTTGAAAATGTATGTCCACATTAAAACTTGCCTGAGAATGCTTATAACAATTTTATTTATATTATTTAATTATATATATATATTTATTTATATATATTATATATATATATATTTAATTATATTATTTATAATTGCCAAAGGCTGGAAACAACCAAAATGTCTTTCAATGGGTGCCTGGATAAGAATAGATTATTACATGCAAACAGACAATGAACTGTCAAGCCATACAAGGACCTGGATGAATCTTTTATTTTTTATGAGTGAATCTTAAATACATATTGCTAAGCAAAAGAAACTAGACTGAAAAGGCTATGTGGTCTATTGTTCAATTTACCTGACATTTCTGGAGAAAGTAAAGTTGTAAGAGACCATTAACAGATGAATGGTTTCCAGTGGTTTGATGGGAGTAGAGTTGACTACATAAAGCACAGAGGATTTTTTTTTTTTCTAGGATGGTGGAACCATTTTGTATGATTTTATTTAATAATAATGTATCACTATTTGTTAAGTGTGACTCAAAGACCAGATAATGTAAGGCTTTAATAGTAAAAGAAGCTAGATGTGTGGTATATGGGAACTTAGAGTATTTTCACAATTTTTCTCTAAATGATGATCCATTTTAAAACTAGAAAGTTTATTTAAAAATTGTAACAGGTTTGTGGTTGCCTGTGAAAGCCATTAGTTATTTTTCTTTTTCTTTTAAAACTAGAGATCAACAAATTTGGGGTAAACAGAGGAAGCAAAATAAACATACAATTTTGAATTAGCAGTGAATTAAAAAGAGCAACATAAAGAGAAAGGATACTGAGGTTCAGTATCAAATAATCATTTGTCATTCTTCTGCTGAACTGTGTATATTGTACAGAGTATCTCATCTTTAGGTCTTGAACAAATAACACAAAATTGTCATTATAATAGGGCATAGTAATGGTATTCATAATGACAACTCTAAATGTATTAACATAGCAAATTATATTATACTCTGTTTACTAAGTCAGTGAAGTATGTAATATATTTTAAATTAATGAGTTTCTAAAATTTTAAGGGTATTGAAAATTAACAAGAATACTTAAATCTCTAATGATGGCAGGTAAATTATTTCTTAACTATATGGTAAATGATATGTCCTGAATTCCATAATAGCAATTAGATTATATATAAATGATTTTTCCATAAGCAAATCTCCTGAGGATGAAGCTGCACTATATAAAAAGGGTATTCTCATTTGACCTTTTGATACAATATATTGTTTGACTCCTAATATTAAACTGTCTTTTATTTCTGGATTAATAAATAGACATGGTCTTGCATAAATTAAATGGCTTTCTATTGGTATTTTACATGAATATTTTATCTCAGTATAAAAATATTATGTCAAAAATTTTCTCTTTTAAGAAAACACTAACTTCCAAAGGGTTTATGCAGCATTGCAGAGGAAAACTTGAGGAAAAATTTTTCTTTCTTTGTAGAGTGATATTCACTGGAAGATATTGTATAACTTCCTTTTTTTTAATCCCCCAAATTTTGAAATGTCATTCTCCATTGTTTAATTTCAGGTTGATTTATTAATTTAGCCTGTATCACAGGCAATCTAACTGTACATTTTAAACATAAATCAATGGTGTAAAATGAACACTTTCATTCCTTCCTGGTCAGCTTTGTGATTCAGTATTTTCTGCCATTGCTAGTTTGGATCAATTTGCTCTTCACTGTTTTTATTTTGTGTTTTAATGAGAAGTTGGAGAGGAATATTCAAGCACTGCTAATAGGTCATTGAGTGTTAATTTTATACTGCCTGGAATATCCACATTGATCTACTATTTTCTTTGTCACTCTAAAACAGGATTTAGTAGGAAACTGGCTTACTCTTCAAAGCCCTATCTCTGGATCTTGTGTCCTTCGTTATCAGTTCCTTTCAGGACCTAAAAGCCACCTAACCCAGCATAGATCTTCTGGTGAATGCATGACTTTTCTCCACAACATTTGCATGGAAAATGCTATTTGGATTTCAGCTGTCTATCCTGTCCTAGCTTGAACTTTCCTCCTGTTCTTTATTCTTTATCTGTATCTGCTTTGTATTCTATGCATTTGTGAGATCTGACCAACATAATTTTAATTATCTTTAATTTTTATTTAATTTTGTATTAGAGTACTTCCATATATTTTATCTTTTCAGTAAAGAGTATAACTCTGATATGTGCTATTCTAACATTCTTTCTCACAAATATCAGAAGCTCTATACTCTATAATGGAATCAATCTAAGCCACAATCACAGATGTGGCATCACTGGTAATTTGCTTTATTACTTATGGTGAAGAAATAAATTTATTTTGATTAAAGTATCAATATTCAGTAATATTCAGACCTTTCTCTATTTCTTAGACCAGTGGACTTCAAAATGGGCTTTGTAGAATGCTGTTCCTGTACTTTGACGAGCTCTGGATCCTAACTCCAAACTTCAACTGGGTTAGCTTATAACAGCATAAGGCTTCATTTGAACCAAGTGTTTTGCAGCTAAAAAAAGCCTTTCCTATGATCCTCAAATTGGCAAACAGACAGTGTAAACCAGATACTTGAAAAATTTCTCAAGTATTTATTGGAAATATGACAGGTCAGTCATTTAACCTATCAATTGTAACAAAGTTTACTTGTAAATAACGTCTCTGTTTCATGGTGACACAATCACAAATGGGAAGATAAATAACACCCATCACCCTCTGCTCCACATATATTTCATTACAGTGAAAACACAAGTTGTTTCTACATCAAATGAGGAAGTCATATGTCATGTAGTTCACCCTATTTTACTAGAGAGCCTGAAAATTTATACTAGCTGGCAAGGATCCAGCACCTTTATATAACCCTTGGTTATAAATCTGTGAGGTTTTTACTGCCTTTGCATTTTTAATAACACTGTTACAACTATAAAGAATGAACCCAGTTCTACTCAGCAGAAAAAAAAATTCCTTGTCTAGACTCCTTGAAAATGAGGCATTTTTTTCCTCCCCTCATCCTTCTTTCCCTCCTATTCCATAATCATTCTAATGTTCATCTATCTGCATCCACCTAACTATACATTCCAGACCTATCTATTCTATATTGATGGATTTCTAGTCCTTGGATTCAAACCCCCATTTACCATGTCTTCCTAATTCTTCTTATGGCTAATCAAATTGCCTGCAGTTCGTGGATAGAACTTTGACTTCGAATTTGCTGGCTACTTATATTTGTGATACCCCACTGGATTCCTCTTGTCTAAATAGTTTCCCAGTCTTCACATCCTCTGACTTGTCTAATCCAGTCATTACTTATGACTTACTGTGAACATGCAATTCTCTATTCACACTCTTATACAACAATAAGCACCCTGTTTCCAATAAAACAGTCAGTAAGATATTTTCTTTTATTCAATACAGGCAGCTGGATAGAATTGGTAACCTAGAAAATTTGAAACTGAGACAATGCAGTAAACTCATCTTTTATTTTCTAGCCATTTAAAAATCTTATCATACTGGAAATACCCAAATTAATACTTATAGTGTAAAGTTTTTGGTTTCAATTGAAACAATTAATCTGTTTAGCCAATATCAGTTGCTCTTTTTGTGTGTCATTCTGTATTTTAGTGGCATTTCAGATTTTCAAAGTATAAAGTATGCTATCATAAATATAACTAATTTTGCTGTAGGTTGATTTTGTTTGTTAATTTTGCTGTAGGATGTAAAATAAGGATATTAAATTTATTTTGCATCAAATATGGTACTTTTAGCTGACTAATACTTAATGTGGCTCTTTCATTTTAATTCAGTTCTGTTCAATTTTTAACATAAAAATTGTCCATATTATTTTGAATTAATAGAGTGACTGCAAAATCATATGGGTTTCTCACTTTTTATGTGATTATAAAAGCAACTGTAAGAATCAATTAAAATGAGCTAACCATTTGATTGTTATAATAAAATACTGTGCATTCATGTACATTTTCTCAAGTATGATTTTGTATTAATGGATTAAATTAAACCAATATGTATGTATATATGTGCTAGTTTGGAATAACATATTTATATGATGTTCTATAATGATAATCCACTATAAACAAGCATAGTTACATATATTGGAAAAAGTATGTTATTGACATGAAGAGTAGTAACATTAATTATTGTCAAGCTAAAATTATCAAGCATATTAATATTTTGTGATATTAAACATCATTTCTGAGATATGATTGTAGTAGTACTTGAGTGTTTTAACTCCAGGATATCAATCTTAACTATACCAATTATTTGAATATCAATTTTTCTACCTATAAAATACAAATAGAAATATTAATTTTGGTGTTATTGTGAAAGTTAAATAATGCATATGGATTTTTAGGTACAGTGTACATTACTTGGTAAGCCTTCAAATGTAACATAATTAGTACCATTATTTTTACTGTTATTTCTCTCTGCTCTTTGATAGAATTGCGAAGAGGGCAGTCACTTCTCAATGAAATATACATATAAACCATAGAGAGAGAGGAGGTGCAATTTGATAAAATCCTTGGGTTTCCATGATATGTGATTCATTTATATTTCCCTATGCTTCAATAGTTTATTGGCAAAAGGATATCACATTTAGGGGCATGCGTCCCCAGTTGCTCAGTAGCGTCTTGTAACGTCATGGACTGCAGCCTGTAAGGCTCCTCTGTCCATGGGCTTTCCCAGGCAAGAATACTATATTGGGATGCCATGCCCCCTCCAGGGGATCTTCCCAACTCAGGGATCGAACCCGCATCTCTGGGGTCTCCTGCATTGGCAGGTGTATTCTTTACCAATATGCCACGTGGGAAGCTGAATGTTTACATTACAGTCCAAATGGTAGTAGGAGCAACCTCCCACTTGTTAATGAGCATTCTAGTATTTTGAAGCTGTCACAAGTCTACCTATTTCTATGACTCCCCAGGTTGGTTAATATACTTTTATCAATAATAATTCCTTTTTAGTTCAACTGCCGTTGCTGAGAGTAGCATGAGTCATTCAAATTCACTCTTAAAGACTAAACTACAAGTACTCATCTATGGACAGCATTTCCCTTTTATCTCAATTGCTACCCTATTGCCTATTTACCTCAACTGCTGCTGATATTCCAGCAGCTGCCTGTTAGAGATGAAAAAGCCAAATGCTTTAATAATACTAAAACCTGAGGGAAGAAGTGGTCTTGAAGAATCCCCCTGTCCTTTCTGACCTCATTCCCTGCCTAACTGTCATTCTTGTCTCTTGTCTGCTGCTGCTTGTATGAATGTATCTTCTGCCTGTTGACCATCATGCCTCACAGTGCTACATTTCATGAAAGATAAGCCATGGAATCATGGAAGAGTTTCCCAGGTTCATAGTCATAAAAGTCCTTGCATTCACATTCAAGTACCTGTTTACTTAGAGTACATCTATGGCTTTATAATACCAAATTGAGTTCTAGCACTACCTTCATTGTGCTTGGTGTTGATATTAAGTGAGTTTCTGATCTAGATTTCTTGAAAGTAAGTTTCATTGAGAGCCAAGCTTTATTACTATTTGAAAGGTTATATGTTTTCTTATATTTTAAATTTAACATGGGATAGCAGATAGTGACAATCTTCCAGCCTTTTCTTTACAAGAGAGCTGGACAGCAACTGTGCAAATATATATGTATGAATACAAATAAAGGATGATAGTCAAGTTCATTATGCAGCATTGGAGTCATTGAGGGAGGAATATTATTTCACAATACTGGAAAAATATGCCACTTCCCAGTTAATTACCTAACAAAATTTTCCTGATAGAGGATCAGTAATTGATGAGATTTCTATGATTTCACTTTAAAATAATCATTTTCATTGAAGAAAATATTAAAATGATAACTGTCTTTACTGTCTTCAAGTATTACATAGGGATAAATTATTAGCTAAGACTTGGAAAGTGCACTATGATCAGCTGCTTACTTGCTTGTAGAACACAGAGTGTTCTATATGGACAAAATTCTCAACTGTCCCCCCAAAATAGTTACAGTTGCCTTCCCATCACTTTCTGGAATGAATAAAGTATAATTTTATTGGCAAAACAAATGCAAATAACACCATATAGATGCATCAGTTAAAATGATATAATTTCATTAAATAAATATTTCCATTGAGAGATGACAAATTTCCCATATGAGAGAGATTAATTATTTAAATATTTTCTATACAGTTATACAAATATCCAAGGCAGTTTATATAAATACATTAAATTTATCCATACAAATGGAATATATATATAATTCTACAGATAAAAAATTGATTAGAACATGAGAGAGATTTTGCTATTGGAACTTAATCTCTTATTGTTGCCATTGTTCGGTTGTTAAGTCCTGTCTGACTGTTTGTGACCTTATGCGCTGCAGAATACCAAGCTTCCTTGTCCTTCACTATTACCAGGAGATTGCCCAAACTCATGTCCATTGAGACAGTGATGCTATCTAATCATCTTATCCTCTGTAGTCCTCTTTTTCTTTTGCCTTCAATCATTTCCAGTATCAGGCTGTTTTCCAATGAGTTGGTCATTCATGTGAGGTGGCCAAAGTGTTGGAGCTTCAGCTTCAGAATCAGTCCTACCAATGAATATTCAAAGTTAATTTCCTTTAGGATTGACTGATTTGATCTCTTTGCTGTCCAAGGGACTCTCAAGAGTCTTCTCCAGCACCACAACTCAAAAACATCAGCTCTTTGGCACTCAGCCTTCTTTATGGTCCAATTCTTACATCTGTACATGACTACTGGAAACACCATAGATTGGACTATATGGACCTTTGTCAGCAAAGTGATATCCTGGCTTTTTAATATGCTGTCTAGGCTGTTCACAGCTTTTCTTCCAAGGAGCAAGCATATTTTAATGGCTGCAGTTACCATCTACAGTGATTTTTGAGGCCAATAAAATAAAACCTGTCACTACTTCCACTTTTTCACCATCTATTTGCCATGAAGTGATGGAACTGGATAATATTTGACAGTTGAGTTTTTAGCCAGCTTTTTCACTCTCTTCCAACTTCATCAAGAGGCTCTTTAATTCCTCTTCACTTTCTTCCATTACAGTGGTATCATCTGCATATCCGAAGTTGTTGATATCTCTCCTCGCAATCTTGGTTCCAGCTTGTGATACATCCAACCCAGCTTTTCCCATGAGGTACATTGGAAGGACTGATGATGAATCTGAAACGCCAATACTTTGGCTACCTGATGTGAAGAACTGATTCATTTGAAAAGACCCCGATGCTGCAAAAGATTGAAGGTAAGAAGAGAAGGGGGTGACAGAGGATGAGATGGTTGGATGGCATCACTGACTCAATGGATATGAGTTTGGGTAAACTCCGGGAGCTGGTGATGGACAGGGAGGCCTGGCGTGCTGCAGTCCATAAGGTCGCAAAGAGTTGGACTGAGCTACTGAACTGAACTGAACTCTGCATAGAAATTAAATTAGCAGAGTTACAATATAGCACCTTGACAAATTCCGTTCCCTATTTTAAACCAGTCAGTTGTTCCATGTAAAGGTCTAACTGGTACTTCTTGACCTGCATACAGGTTTCTCAGGAGACAGGTAAGGTGGTCTCGTATTTCCATTTCCTTAAGGGTTTTCCACAGATTTCCAACAGATCACTGTTGTGACCTGCACAGTCAGAGGTTTTAGCATAGTCAGTGAAGCAGAAGTAGATATTTTTCTGGAATTCCCTTTCTTTCTCCATGATTCAGTGAATGTTGGCAATGGGATCCCTGGTTCCTCGGCCTTTTCTAAACCCAGCTTGAACATTTGGATGTTCTTGGTTCACGTAGTGCTGGGGCCTAGCTTGAAGAAGTTGAGCATAAACCTACTAGCATGAGAAATGAGCACAATGAGTACGGTAGTTTGAGCATTCTTTGGCACTGCCTTTCTTTGTAATTGGACTGAAAACTGACATTTTCCAGTCGTGTAGCCATTGCTGAGTTTTCCAAATTTGCTTGCATATTGAGTGCAGCACTATAACGGCATCATCTTTTAGGATTTGAAATAGTTCAACTGGAATTCCATCACCTCCACTAGTTTTGTTTGTAGTGATGCTTCTTAAGGCCCACTTGACTTCACATTCAAGAATGTCTGGCTCTAAGTGAGTGATCACACCATCATGGTTATAGGGTCATTAAGAACTTTTTCATATAGTTCTTTTGTGTATTCTTGGAAGAGGAAATGGAAACCCACTCCAGTGTTCTTGTCTGGAGAATTCCATGGACAGAGGAGACTAGTGGGCTATATAACACAGGGGATCACAGAGAGTCGGACATGACTGAGTGACTAACACATCTGTGTATTCTTGCCACCTCTTCTTAATATCTTCTGCTTCTGTTAGGTCTGTTTTTTATCATGCCCATCCTTGCATGATATATTTCCTTGATATCTCCAGTTATCTTGAAGAGGTCTCTAGTCTTTCCTATTCTATTTTTTTCCTTTACTACTTTGCATTGTTCATTTAAGAAGTCTTTCTTTTCTCTCGTTATTCTTTGGAACTCTCCATTCAGTTGGGTATATCTTTCCCTTTCTCCTTTGCCTTTTACTCCTATTCTTCCCTTAGCTATTTTTAAAGCCTCCTCAGACAACCTCTTTCTTCTTGGATTTCTTTTTCCTTGAGATCATTTTGGTTACTGCCTCTTGTACAATGTTATGAACCTCCATCCACAGTTCTTTAGGTGCTCTGTCTACCATATCTAATCCTTTGATCTCTTCAACACCTCGACTGCATTATCACAAGGAATTTGAATTAGGTCATACCTGAATGGCCTCGTGATTTTCTCAATTTTCTTCAATTTAAGTCTGAATTTGACAATAACAAGCTGATGATCTGAGCCACAAACAGCTGACTGTATAGAGCCTTTCCATTTCTTACTGCAAAGAATATAATCAGTCTGATTTATTTATTGACCATCTGGTGATGTCCATGTGTAGAGTCATCTCTTGTGTTGTTGGAAAAGAGTGTTGGCTATAGCTGGTGTATTCTCTTGACAAAACCATTAGTTTTTTCCCTGCTTCATTTTATACTCCAAAAACAACCTTGCCTATTACTCCAGATATCTCTTGATTTTTTACTTTTGCTGTCCAATCCCCTATTATGAAAAGGACATATTTTATTGAAGTTACCTCTAGAAAGTCTTGTAGGTCTTCATGCTGCTAAGTCACTTCAGTCGTGTCCGACTATGTGACCCCACAGACAGCAGCCCACCAGGCTCCCCCGTCCCGGGGATTCTCCAGGCAAGAACACTGGAGTGGGTTGCCATTTCCTTCTCCAATGCATGAAGGCGAAAAGAGAAAGTGAAGTGACTCAGTCGTGTCCGACTCTTAGCGACCCCATGGACTGTAGCCTACCAGGCTCCTCTATCCATGGGATATTCCAGGCAAGAGTACTGGAGTGGGGTGCCATTACCTTCTCTGGTAGGTCTTCATAGACTCAGTTAATTTCAGCTTCTTCAGAAGTAGTGGTTGGGGCATAAACTTGGATTACTGTGATGTTGAATGGTTTGCCTTGGAAACAAACCAAGATCATTCTGTAGTTACTGAGATTGCACCCAAGCAATGCATTTTGAACCTTTTATTGACTATAGGGGCTACTCCATTTCTTCTAAGGGACTTTTCCTATTGTAGTAGATATAATGATCATTTAAAATCAATTTGCCCATTCCTGCATTTTAGTTCACTAATTCCTAAGATGTCAGGGTTCACCCTTGCCATCTCCGGCTTCAGTCAGTCAGTTATTTCAGTGGCTCAGTCATGTCTGACACTTTGCAACCCCATGGACTGCAGCACATCAGGCTTCCCTGTCCATCACCAACTCCTGGAACCTGCTTAAACTCATGTCCAATGAGTCAGTGATACCATCCAACCATCTCATCTTCCATCATCCACTTCTCCTCCTGCCTTCAAACTTACCCAGCATCAGGATATTTCTGAAGAGTCAGTTCTTTGCATCAGATGGCCAGAGTATCAGAGCTTCAGCTTCAGCATCAGTCCTTCCAATGAATATTCAGGACTGATTTCCTTTAGGATGGACTGGTTGGATCTCCTTGTAATCCAAGGGACTTTCAAGAGTCTTCTCCAATACCACAGTTCAAAAGCATCAATTTTTTGGCATTCAGGTTTCTTGATTGTCCAACTCTCACATCCGTACATGGCTACTGGAAAATCCATAGCTTTGACTAGACAGACTTTGTTGGCAAAGTAATGTCTCTTCTTTTTAATATGCTGCTTAAGTTGTTCATAGCTTTTCTTTCAAAGAGCAAACATCTTTTAATTTCATGACTGCAGTCACCATCTGATGTGATTTTTAAGCCCCGCAAAATAAAGTGTCTCACTGTTCCCATTCTTTCCCCAACTATTGCCATGAAGTGATGGGACCAGATGCCATGATCTTCGTTTTCTGAATGTTGAGCTTTAAGCCAACTTTTTCACTCTCCTCTTTCACTTTCATCAAGAGGCTTTTTAGTTCCTCTTCACTTTCTGCCATCAGGGTGGTGTCATCTGCATATCTGAGGTTATTGATATTTCTCCCAACAATCTTGAGTTCCAGCTTGCGCTTCATCCAGCCCAGCATTTCTCATGATATACTCTGCATATAAGTTAAATTAGCAGGGTGACAATATAAAGCCTTGAAGAACTCATTTCCCAATTTGGAACCAGTCTGTTGTTCCATGCCAGGTTCTAACTGCTGCTTCTTGACCTGCATAAGATTTCTCAGGAGGCAGGTAAGGTGGTTTGGTATTCCCATCCCTTGAAAAATTTTCCACAGTTTGTTGTGATCCAGTCAAAGGCTTTGGCACACTCAATAAAGCAGAAGTAGAAGTTTTTCTGGAACTCTCTTGCTTTTTCTATGATCCAATGGATGTTGGCAATTTGATCTCAGTTTCCTCTGCCTTTTCTAAAATCAGCTTGAACATCCTGAAGTCGACAGTTCACATACTGACGAAGCCTGGCTTGGAGAATTTTGAGCATTACTTTGCTCAAGTGTGAGATGAGTGCAATTGTGCAGTAGTTTGAACATTCTTTGGCATTTCCCTTCTTTGGGATTGGAATGAAAATCGACCTTTTCCAAATTTGCTAGCTTATTGAGTGCAGCACTTTCACAGCATCATCTTTTAGGATTTGAAATAGCTCAACTGGAATTCCATCACCTCCACTAGCTTTGTTCATAGTGATGTTTCCTAAGGCTCACTTTACTTCGCATTCCAGGATGTCTGGCTCTAGGTGAGTGATCACACCATTGTGGTTATCTGGATATTGAAGATCCTTTTTGTACAGTTCTTCTGTGTATTCTTGCCACCTCTTCTTAATATCTTCTGCTTCTCTTAGGTCCATACCATTTCTGTCCTTTATTGTGTCCATCTTTGCATGTAATGTTTCCTTGGTATCACTAATTTTCTTGAAGAAGTCTGTGTTCTTTCCCATTCTATTGTTTTCATCTATTTCTTTGCATTGATCACTGAGGAAGGTTTCTTATCTCTCCTTGCTATTCTTTGGAACTCTGCATTCAAATGTGTATAACTTTCTTTTTCTCCTTTGCCTTTTGCTTCTCTTCTTTCCTCAGCTATTTATAATGCCTCCTCAGACAACCATTTTGCCTTTTTGCATTTCTTTTTCTTTGGTATGGTCTTGATCACTGCCTCCTGTACAATGTCACAAACCTCTGTCCATAGTTCATCAGGCACTCTATCATATCTAATCCCTTGAATCTATTTGTCACTTTCACTGTATAATCATAAGGGATTTGATTTAAGTCATACCTGTATGTCTAGTGGTTTTTCTCTACTTTCTTCAATTTAAGTCTGAATTTGGCAATAAGGATTCATGATCTAAGCCACAGTCAGCTCCCAGTCTTGTTTTTGCTGACTGCATAGAACTTCTCCATCTTTGGCTGCAAAGAATATAATCAGTCTGATTTTGGTATTGACCAGCTGATGACGTCCATTTGTAGAGTCTTCTCTTTTGTTGTTAGAAGAGGGTGTTTACTATGACCAGTGCATTCTCTTGGCAAAACTCTGTTAGCCTTTGTCCTGCTTCATTTTGTACTCTAAGGCCAAACTTGCCTGTTACTCCAGGTATCTCTTGACTTCTTGCTTTTGCATTCCAGTCCACTACAATGAAAAGGACATCTTTTTTGGGTGTTAGTTCTAGAAGGTCTTGTAGATCTTCATAGAACAGTTCAACGTCAGCTTCTTCAGCATTATTGGTTGGGTGCATAGACTTGGATTACTGTTATATTGAATGGTTTGCCTTGGAAACGAACAGAGATCACTCTCTTGTTTATGGATTGCATCCACGTACTGCATTTTGGACTCTTTTGTTGACTATGAGGGCTACTCCATTTCTTCTAAGGGATTCTTGCCAACAGTAGTAGAGAAAATGTTCATCTGAATTAAATTCACCCATTCCAGTACATTTTAGTGCAGTGTTTCTTAAAATGTCAATGTTCAGTCTTGCCATCTCCTGTTTGACCACTTCTAATTTACCTTGATTCATGGACCTAACATTCCAGGGTCTTAAGCAATATTGCTCTTGACAGCATCAGACTTTACTTCCATTGCCAGTGATATCCACAACTGGGTGTTGTTTTTGCTTTGGCTCTGTCTCTTCATTCTTTCTGGAGTTATTGCTACACTCTTCTCCAGTAGTGTATTAGGCACTTACTGAACTGGGGAGTTCATATTTTGGTGTCATTTTTTTTTTTTTTTTGCCTTTTCATACTGTTCATGGGGTTCTAAAGGCAAGGATACTGAAGTGGTTTGCCATTCCCTTCTCCTGTGGACCGTGTTTTGTCAGAACTCTCCACCATGACCCGTCCATCTTGGGTGGCCCTACACAGCATGGCTCATATTTTCATGGTTCATAGTTTCATCTCCTCCTTGACCACTTCCAATTTTCCTTGATTCAAAGACCTAACACTGTACATTCTTATTCTTATTGTTCTTTAGAGTATTGGACTTTACTTTCACTGCCAGATACATCCATATCTGAACATCATTTCTGCTTTGGCCCAGCTGCTTCATTCTTTCTGGAGCTATTAGTAATTACCCTCTACTCTTCCCCAGTTGGATGTTGGATACCTTCTGATCTAGGGGCATCATCTCCTGGTGTCATATGTTTTTGCCTTTTCATACTGTTCATGGGTTCTCATGGCAAGACTACTGGAGAGGTATACCATCCCCTCCTCCAGTGGACAGCATTTTGTCTGAACTCTTCACTATGACCCATATGCCTTGGGTGGCTCTTCTAGGCATGGCTCAAGCTTCATTTAGTTATGCAAGCCCCTTATGCAAAGACATGAACAGATAACTTCATATCATCTGTAATTTGGGAACTGATTATTTAAAAATGAGATACCCCTATACACCTATCAAAATGGCTGAAACCCAAATATAACAACAATAAATGCTGGCAAAGTTATAGAGCAACAGGAAATCCCATTCATTGCTCCTGGGAATGCAAAATTCTACAACCACTTAAAAAGACAGTTTGGCAGTTTCTTACAAAAACTAAATATAGTATTAGCATATGATCCAACAATCATGGTCCTAGGCATTTACCCAAAAGAATTCAAAATGAATGTCCACACAAAAAACTTGCACAGAAAAGTTTATAGCAGCTTTATTCAAAATTACCAAAACTTGAAAGCAACCAAGATGTCCTTCAATAGTTGAATGAGTAAGTAAGCTGTGATATATCAGTACAGTGGAATATTATTCAGTAATAAAAAAAGAAATAACCCACCCAAGCCATAAAAAAAAAAAAAAAGAGAGAGAGAAAGGGACATGGAGGACTCCCTAAATGCATATTGCTAAGTGAAAGATGCTAGTCTGAAAAGCTATATTCTATATGATTTCAACTATGTGATATTCTGGAAAAGTAAAAAAAAAATTATAAAGGCAGTAAAAAAAAAAAAAATTGTGGTCTCCAGTGATTGAAAATAAAAAGGAAGGGATAAATAAATATGTGAAGCACAGGAAATATTTTTGGAGTGAAAATATTCTGATGATACTATAATCATGGATATATAACATCATGCATTTTAAAAAACACACAACTGTACAACACAGAGTGAACCTTAAAATAAACGGAGAGTTATTTGATCATAATATATCAATACTGTCTCATCAGTTGCAATAAACATACTACCCTAATGAAAAGTATTCTTATGGAGAAATTCTGGGTAGGGACAAGGGGTGGGGAAGATTTGATGAAAATTCTCTACTTTTTGTTCACTTTTTCTGTAACCTTAAAACTACACTAAAAAATTAAATATATGAATGAAAATAAAATAAACATGGGATTAGTTTCAAATTCTTACTTAATGTGTTTGCCATACTATAGTCCTATCATTATCATGTGGCTTGCTACCCCCAATTTAACTTATAAACTGTTTTAGATTTGCATGTAAAAGTTAATATAAAACAGAAAAATTCCTTAAATTAAAAGCAAAATGTATGAAACAATTTCTTAATCATCTGGAAATTTAATAGCTTCTTTTTTTTCCCCTCACAACTGGCCAGAGAAAATGAATGCTACAAAGAATGGCTTAATGAAATTTGTAGCTATACTTCTGAAAGGTTGTTGCTGAACCACGAAAGATGCTGGGGTTCTTGGCCTCCAGAGGAGAAGAATTCAATCCAGGGCCAGAGATGAGGGTTGATCACTCAGAGCTTTTGTGTAATAACATTTTATTAAAGTATAAAAGAGATAGAGAAAGCTTCTGACATACACATCAGAAGGGGGCAGAAAGAGTACCCCCTTTCTAGTCTTTAGCCGGATGTTATAAAGCTACTAGCAGTCTGCTTATCAGAGAAAAGAAATGTCTCAAAACTCAGAGAATGGCACCAGGTGAGTCACCCAGGGCCATAAAGTGATTGACAAGAATCTTGAAGAAAGGCAGATTTCCATACGAATATATAGTTTCATTAACACTGATTAGGAGAACAATGTATAAGTATGACATACTGGTTTGTCAAGTCAGGTCTGAGCATTTAGGCAGTATGGACTTGAATACAGAGTCTAAATACATGGTACATTAACATAGCTTAAGACAAACATTTCCATAAGAAAAATGCATTGGTTAGCTCAAGGTTTGAGGAAAGTTAAGTTAAGGTGGAACCAGGTGTCATTATGGCAACACAGAATTTTAAGAGAACCTCTTTTTAAATTTGTATAGAGAAGGGGAAAAAAATATAACACTAGTTTGTTTCCTCCTGCAGTTTAAGAGAGAGATAAAAAATGTGACACTTGCAGCCTATTTCCTCCGTTTGGAGACCCCTGGCCTTCCTGCCTGTTACACTCACTTCTTTCCAGTAATAACACAGTGAAAATACTCAGTAAAATAAAATGAGAATCTAAAATACCACAGTTTCTTTCAAGCTTTTCAATCTATTTTCTTCATTTATTATTGGTAGTTATTATTTATCTTTTCAAAACTTGTTTATTTGACTGTATAAACCCATTCTTCCAAAAATTCTGAAGTTGGCTTTAATGCTTATTTTTATACCTACCTAATTCTTCTGTATTATTACTGTGATCATTTTTATAAATTTAAATGAAGTCTTGGTGTAGTTATACATGTATCAGATATTTTGATATTGAATTTTAGAACAGCATTTATATTACAGTATTTTGATTTTACACCATACTGTTTGTCAGTATCCTTATAATGAGTCTTCTCATTATTATTATTACTTAAGACACTGTACTTTTGTAGAATGATTTTGTATAATTTAGGATAAAATTTGAAATAGCTTAAGTTGTCTAACAATCATTATTTGATCGAAAGGTGAAAATGTAAGCTTAAATGATGAAGCAATAATGAGTCATGTGTGTATGATGAAGTGGTGACAACAATCAAAATCTCTTTGCTCAGATCTTGAAAAGACTATGGTTTTGACTTCAGAGTTCTTAGAAACAATAGCTCTGTTTAGAGAAAGAATTTGCCACAGTCAGAACCGTGGCTATAAAGATGTAAAGTTCTCAAAACGTGGTCCCCAGACTAAGAATCAGCTGCCTCAGTATCACCTGGAAAACTTCTAGAAATGCAAATCATTAAACATTACCTAATGGCACCCCACTCCAGTACTCTTGCCTGGAAAATCCCATGGACGGAGGAGTCTGGTGGGCTGCAGTCCATGGGGTCGCTAGGAGTCGGACATGACTGAGTGACTTCACTTTGACTTTTCACTTTCATGCATTGGAGAAGGAAATGGCAACCCACTCCAGTGTTCTTGCCTGCAGAATCCCAGGGACGAGGGAGCCTGGTGGGCTGCCATCTATGGGGTCGCACAGAGTTGGACACGACTGAAGCTACTTAGCAGCAGCAGCAGCAGCAGCAGCAAGACCTACCTACTGAATCAGAAACTTTGTTGTTGGATCCAGAAATCTGTGTTTTCACAAGTACTTCAGGTGATAGTGCTGCAGGTTAAAGTTTGGGAACCACTAAACTACAGCTCTAGGTATAGCTTTTAGTCTCATCTCTGAGGCTGTGTGTGTTCAATTGCTCAGTCGTGTTCGACCCTTTGCAAACCCATGTACTATATCCCACCAGGCTCCACTGTCCATAGGATTTCCCAGGCAAGAATATTGGAGTGAGTTGCTATTTCCTACTCCAGGGGATATTCCCAACTCAGGGATTGAACCACGTTTCCTGCCTCTCCTGAATTGACAGGTGGATTCTTTACCATTGTGACACCTGGGAAGCCCCACTCTGACGCTATGAATCAATGAGTAAAACAGAATATTTCAAAGAATAGTGGCCCTTAGTTAATGCTAAAACACTAATTATAAAAATTAAGAAAAAGGTTGGCAATAGTACTGGAGTGGATTGCCATTTCCTTCTCCAGGGGATCTTTCCAACCCAGGGATTGAACCCAGGTCTCCCGAATTGTAGACAGATGTTTTACCATCTGAGCCACCAGGGATCAGATCAGATCAGATCAGTGGCTCAGTCGAGTCCGACTCTTTGCGACCCCATGAATCGCAGCACGCCAGGCCTCCCTGTCCATCACCAACTTCCAGAGTTCACTGAGACTCATGTCCATCGAGTCAGTGATGCCATCCAGCCATCTCATCCTCTGTCGTCCCCTTCTCCTCTTGCCCCCAATCCCTCCCAGCATCAGAGTCTTTTCCAATGAGTCAACTCTTCGCATGAGGTGGCCAAAATATTGGAGTTTCAGCTTTAGCATCATTCCTTCCAAAGAAATCCTAGGGCTGATCTCCTTCAGAATGGACTGGTTGGATCTCCTTGCAGTCCAAGGGACTCTCAAGAGTCTTCTCCAACACCATAGTTCAAAAGCATCAATTCTTCAGTGCTCAGCCTTCTTCACAGTCCAACTCTCACGTCCATACATGACCACAGGAAAAACCATAGCCTTGACTAGACGAACCTTTGTTGGCAAAGTAACGTCTCTGCTTTTCAATATGCTATCTAGGTTGGTCATAACTTTCCTTCCAAGGAGTAAGCGTCTTTTAATTTCATGGCTGCAGTCACCATCTGCAGTGATTTTGGAGCCCAGAAAAATAAAGTCTGACACTGTTTCCACTGTTTCCCCATCTATTTCCCATGACGCAATGGGACCAGATGCCATGATCTTTGTTTTTTGAATGTTGAGCTTTAAGCTAACTTTTTCACTTTCCACTTTCACTTTCATCAAGAGGCTTTTTAGTTCCTCTTCACTTTCTGCCATAAGGGTGGCGTCATCTGCATATCTGAGGTTATTGATATTTCTCCTGGCAATCTTGATTCCAGCTTGTGTTTCTTCCAGTCCAGCATTTCTCATGATGTACTCTGCATAGAAGTTCAATAAGCAGGGTGACAATATACAGCCTTGACATACTCCTTTTCCTATTTGGAATCAGTCTGTTGTTCCATGTCCAGTTCTAACTGTTGCTTCCTGACCTGCATACAAATTTCTCAAGAGGCAGATAGGTGGTCTGGTATTCCCATCTCTTTCAGAATTTTCCACAGTTTATTGTGATCCACACAGTCAAAGGCTTTGGCATAGTCAATAAAGCAGAAATAGATGTTTTTCTGGAACTCTCTTGCTTTTTCCATCCAGTATACTTCAGACACTCTTATTTTAAATGACTTATGATTAAGGTTGGGCAATAGTAATGAGAAATCTTTCCAATAGGACTTGCAGTCAAAGACAGCTGGATCCAATAAATATCTCTGCCACAAAACATATTCCAAAAAAGTTAAACTCAAAAATTTAAGTTAAAACAAAACATATTTCAAAAAAGTTAAACTCAAAAGATTCCAAAAATCTTAAACTCAAATCAGTTGATATTAGGATATATGTTTT